>NC_057734.1:8342077-8399476 GCF_004010195.1 Chiloscyllium plagiosum | reverse complement strand
TGCATCCGCTGCACCCGCTGTGGCCTCCTCTATATTGGGGAGACAGGCCAGGTGTTTCAGAGAACACCTCTGGGACACCCGGATCAACCAACCCAACCACCCCGTGGCTCAGCACTTCAACTCCCCCTCCCACTCCACCAAGGACATGCAGGTCCTTGGACTCCTCCATCGCCAGACCATAGCAACACGACGGCTGGAGGAAGAGCGCCTCATCTTCCGCCTAGGAACCCTCCAACCACAAGGGATGAACTCAGATTTCTCCAGTTTCCTCATTTCCCCTCCCTCCACCTTGTCTCAGTCCCAACCCTCGAACTCAGCACCACCTTCCTAACCTGCAATCTTCTTCCTGACCTCTCCGCCCCTACCCTCACTCCGGCCTATTACCCTCACCATGACCTCGTTCAACCTATCGCATTTCTAACGCCCATCCTCCAAGTCCCTCCTCCCTACCTTTTATCTTAGCCTGCTGGATACACTTTCCTCATTCCTGAAGAAGGGCTCATGCCCGAAACGTCGATTCTCCTGCTCCTTGGATGCTGCCTGACCTGCTGCGATTTTCCAGCAACACATTTTCAGCCACCTGCCTATACTTGGCCCATATCCCTGCAACTATTTCTTATTCATGTAATTGTGGTCTGTCAGCAAAGTGTTTCTGAGTGGCCATCTTGGTTTGGTTTTACTAATCTTTTTCTCAGTATGTGGATACTACCGGCAAGTCCAACAATTCATTGCTCTCCCTTAATTACACCTGAACTATCAGGCTTCTGGAAGCATTTCATAGGCAGCTGAGAGTGAACCACGTTGCTGTGGGTATTGAGTCACACATAGGCCAGACCAGGTAAGGAGGGCAGGTTTCCTTCCCTGAACATATTACCCCAAGGCAATAGCCCAGGTCTCCAGATTCCTACCCCAATGACATTATAAAGACACAACCATCTCTCTTCATAGCCTCGGGCAATAAAGGTTGAATGAAGTACTTCAACTGACTGTGGTTAACTAACTTGGTTAGCATAGTGGCTAACACTGCTGCCTCGTGCTGGGTTCAATTCCAGTCTTTGGTGTCTGTGTGGAGTTAGCTTGGGTTTCCTCTAAAGGTGTGCAGATTAGGTGGATTGGCCATGGTAAATGCAGGGCTGAAAATATGTTGCTGGAAAAGCGCAGCAGGTCAGGCAGCATCGATGCTGCCTGACCTGCTGCGCTTTTCCAGCAACTCATTTTCAGCTCTGATCTCCAGCACCTGCAGACCTCACTTTCTCCCCATGGTAAATGCAGGGCTAGGGTGATTCTGGGTGAGATGCTTTTCAGAGCGTTGATGCAGATTTGATGGGCCAAATGACCTCTTTCTGCACTGTCGGGACTCTCTGACCCGAAGAACTTGATTTAGACTAACAATCGGACAGGGGCCTTTTGGCTGCCTGCAGCTCAGTCTGCTCCAGGACACTGGCAGGAGGGATAACATAGTGCTTTGTTGAAGAATGCAAAACTGAAACCAACCATCAGCCAAGGCTATAATGACAGAAGGGGCTAGAGAAATTACGGTGTAGATCATCTATAATCCAGCTGAATCCTGGGTCAGACGTGAGGGGCTGAATGGCCTAATTCCATTCCTGTATCTGGTCATATAGGGAACCACTGTATGCTCAGATACTCGAGGACACCAGTATCTGTAATCAGTTTAAAGACTCCCAATCCTTCTGCTAATGGTCTCAGTCATCATTATGCTGCAACTAGTTGACTAGATCTTGGCTCCAGGCTTTTTCATGTTGTGTTTAATGACAAATTTAATATATTAGCTCATCATAAAACCTGAAATACCTGATCCTAAAGACCAATGCTGTAATGAAGGCTGGAGTCAATTATAATTCATCATTTTATCACATTCAGAGGTCATTTATTTTTCAGTGTAATAATCTGCTTGAACTCTTTCAGAGCAGATGAGCTTTTGAACACCACCCAAGCTCTAAATGGAGGCTTGGCTGTGAATAAGAATCAAATAAATAATGTTGAAGACAGCTAAAAGGAGCAATGTGCATTTATATAGCACCTTCCAACATTTTAGGCTGCCTCAGAAGTGCTTTATAGCCAATCAACCATACAGAGGTGTTGTCACTGGCGTGAGGTTGGGTACATGGTAAACAAATTATAAAACTTAAGCTCCCACAAACAGCAGTATGACAAATGAACAATTAATTCCTTATACATAATGTTGGTTGGGGGAAGAATGTTGATCTCGAGACTTAATGGTAGGGTCCCGGAGAGTGTTGCCGAACAAAGAGACCTTGCGGTACAGGTTCATAGTTCCTTGAAGGTGGAGTTCCAGATAGACAGGGTGATGCTTGCCTTTATTAGTCATTGAGTATAGGAGTTGGGAGGTCATGTTGCAGCTGTACAGACATTGGTCAGGCCACTTTTGGAATATTGCCTGCAATTCTGGTCTCCTTCCTATCGGAAAGATGTTGTGAAACTTGAAAGGGTTCTGAAGTGATTTACAAGGATGTTGCCAGGGTTGGAGGATTTGAGCTACAGGGAGAGGCTGAACAGGCTGGGGTTGTTTTTTCCTGAAGCATTGGAGGCTGAGGGGTGATCTTATAGAGGTTTATAAATTCATGAGGGTCATGGATAGGGTGAATAGCCATAGTCGTTTCCCTTGGGTAAGGGAGTCCAAAACTATAGGGCATAGGTTTAAGGTGAGAGGGGAAAGGTTCAAAAGGGACCTGAAGGACAACCTTTTTCACTCTGAGGGTGGTGCGTGTATGGAATAAGCTGCTAGAGAAAGTGGTGGAGACTGGTGCAATTACAACATTTAAAAGGCACCCGGATGGGTACATGAATAGGGAGGGTTTAGAGGGATGTGGTCCAAGTACTGGCAAATGGAACTAGATTGACTTAGGATGGCGAGCATGGGCGAGTTGGCCCGAAGGGTCATTTTCCATACTGTACAGCTCTATGACTCTTTGAATAATTCTGCTCTTCCTAGAAATAGAACCATGGTATCTTTTGCATCCATTCAAGATGGTGGATGGGGCCTCAGCTTAGCACCTTGTCCAGCAGATATACCTCCAGTGCAGCACTCCCTCAGGATTGCACTGTCTACGTGATATACTCTGGAGTACATGTTGCACCCACAGTGTCCTGACTCACAAGTGGGGCTGCTGTTCCCTGTGCCTTATCAAACACAGCGGAAGGAATAAGCCATTTATCACACCAGAGCAAGTTTGGTGGCTGAACTGAGAGTGAAGGGATGTGTTTGTAATATGTACATATATTCCAAACTTGAACCATGTGAGGTCAACTCACTCTAGTACCTTTCTGGTGCCTTCCCAGTGACAATGTTGGTAAAGATTTCAAAGTTGGTTAAGATTTTCTGACGAGGTATGAAGTGTGCTTGACTGTAATGCAAACATTGTTTGGTGAAAAAAAACTTAAAAGACAAAGGCAGTCAGTTTTTGTATAGATACAGAGAGTTTTATTTTATAGGAGAACTTTAATACAGTTTGCTGGAGGGTGGGCTGAGAATCAGTTGATATATGTAAGAGAAGCAGAAGGTCTAATTAACAAAGGAGACCTATAAGAAAACATAGGGCAAAGGATTTTGAAAAGAGTTTGACAATGTCACAAAATCTGGTTTTCCTGGATTTGTTAATGGGTTGTGAGTGTTTATTGATTGTCGTTATTTATAGTTTATCCCTGACCAAATTCGGGTGCACCTGGGATGCCTCTTTATATAGGATGCTGCCACAGTGCCATTGGGTGGATATTCCACGGTTTGTATCTTCATTCAGCGATGAAAGAACAGCACATTCAGTCCTTCTTTCTGATGTTGTGTTACACCAAGACCCCAACCCCCTTGTCAGGTCTTGAAAGGTGATCAGATTGCACTTTTCTTACTGCACAGACATAGTGCTGAATGTGTTTGAACACTTTAATGGGAAGGGTGAGGCTATTGGTGTTAATATTACTCATACCCATCAAACTCCGATGGTCAAACAGAGATTGTATTCCTGACTTTTCCTGAATGTGGAAAAGGGAGGTTGTAATGTCAGTTGTAATGTCACTTGTCCAGTTATTGAGCATCCCCACTTAAAGTTCTGGTCAAATGGGTTCAAATTTCACCATTACAGGTGGTTAAAATTTAAATGCAATTAAAATCTTGGTCTAATAGTGATTCAAATGCTTTACTAAAGCCCTTCAGGGAAAGCAATCTACTGTCCCTGCCTGGTCTGACCTACATGTGACTCCTGACCCACAGCAATGTGGTCCGCTCCGGTCAATAAATCCTGGTTGCCCAATAGCACCCCCTATTAATAGTCTTTAAAAAAGAAACCTCCCTTTGTATCTAATCATATTGCTTTGAACTCTACAAGGACACGGCACGGTGGCTCAGTGGTTAGTACTGCTGCCTCACATTGTCAGGGACCCAGGTTCGATTCCAGCCTCGGGTGACTGTCAGTGTCAAGTTTGCACATTCTCTCTGTGTCTGCGTGGGTTTCCTCCCACGGTCCAAAGATTTGCAGGTCAGGTGAATTGGCCATTCTAAATTGTCTGTAGTGTTAGGTGCATTAGTCAGAGGGAACTGGGTCTGGGTGGGTTACTCTTCGGAGGGTCAGTATGGACTTGTTGGGCTGAAGGGCCTGTTTCCATACTGTAGGGGAATCTAAACTGATCATAGCTCCCAGCCTTGGTAGGGCAGCTCAAGGTTGCACATGTTACAAGACTCAACCCCAATAAAATTCTTAACACTTGATCTCATTCTCAGTCCAGGCTAGTAACTAGGAAAGGTGATGTTGCTGAGGGTTGCTAGGCATTTGCTCAATGTTAGGAAATGATGGTTTTGAGACAAGTAAGTAATCTGAGCCAACTGTGCATCAGATTATCATCTGCTAATATTTAAATTCTTAGCCTGCATTCTGTCATGGGGGTTTCTATTCATTAATCAGCTCTAGTCAAGTTCTTTAGTCTCCTCGCTGTCCCATCTATATTCAGGATCTACAAGGCAAGCTTATTTTACCAAGAGCTTGGGTTGCTAAGAGAAGGCCATCAATCACTCCTGTAAAGGGCGATCAAACCTTTTCAGTAATTTTGTGATTTTAAAGAAGCTGCCTCACCCAAACAGTGTTGCATTAAGGGTAGCAAACTGACAACTATAGTATCATATCAAAGGCAGGAAAGGGTTCCCTTAATACAGCAGCTTAACCTGATGCACTATAGAAAGCAACCAAGTGCATAACAGCCTGGTACAGCAACTGCTCTGCCTAGGACCGTAAAAAAAAACTACAGAAGATTGTATGCACAAGCCAGACCATCACTGAAGCCAACTTCCCATCCTTGGACTCCATTTGCATTTCTCGTTGCCTTGGAAAAGCTGCCAACATCATCAAAGACCACCCGGCCTCTCCCGTCAACCCCAATAATGCCCTCTTCCATCAGGCAGAAGATACAGAAGCTTGAACACGCACATCAGCAGCTTCTTCCCTGCTGTTATTAGACTGCTGAATGGACTCTCTAACTGCAAGTAATGTTGACCTTGCTTTGCGTACCTCCTGTATGTCTCATTCTGTCTTAGCACCCTATGATCTGCATGTTCTTGCTTACTATGATCTGCCTGTACTCACAAACAAAGCTTTTCACTGTACCTAGGTACACATCACTACAATAAATCAAATCAAGTCAACTGGAAGATCTTTTATCACTTGGATGTCTTTTGTCGAGTATGTCATTCCTCCTCAACCTAATAACTGGTCCGTTTCCTTATCTGGAAGATCCTTAACTTCCTGAGATCCCTTCACTTTCAATGCAAGGAGACACACCATTACATCTTCTAGGGGGCCTAGAAATGGCCGTCATGGATGACAGCTGCTCTGTTTTCTTTCTTGCAGATTCCTGGACTTTTAGATCAGGCAATTTATTCTCTTTTTTCCATGTCTTGAATTCATAGACATTGCTCTGGTTCCCTGGGGTTGTAGACACCTTATTCCTCATTTGTTCAGGCAAATCTTTATTGCCATTCTGCTGCTACGTCTGTGTTGAAGTATCTTACTTCAGGCTTGAGTTGTAATGCATCTTGAGTGGATGCCTTCTGGGGCTAGACATTTTCACCTCCTTAGCTATGTTACTGGAGGATTGCAGCTTGTTTAGCATGTCCTCTTACTGAGGGGGAGGTAATGTCCTAATGGTATTATCGCTCAAACTATTAATCCAGGGATCCGAGTATGGTGACCAGAGTTCAAATCCTATCATGGTTCATGATAAAATTTGAATTCAACAACAATCTGGAATTAGAAGTCTAATGATGGCCATGAAACCATTGTTGGGGGAAAGCCATCTGGTTCACTAATGTCCTTTAGGGAAGAGAAACTTTCTTTTTTCAGACCCAGACCCACAGCACTGTGGCTGACTCTCAACTCTCTTGTCTTCTGGACACTTAGGGGTAGGCAGTGATCCCCATGTCCTATGAACTAATTTTTTTAAAAAAAAATTGGGTTTGGATGGAATGATCTTCAGAGGGTTGGTGTGGACTTGATAAGCCAAGTGGTCTGCTTCTACACTATAGGGATTCTGCGCTTTTATGAATTATTCCTTTGGAACTGGCTGAACTCTTTTACCTGCCTCAAGAATGTTGCAGTCTCAAAAGTGAAAACTGTGAAATATCGACACATTTTCAGCTTTTTTTTTAGTCGTGGTGTTCACTGTTGAGAACTTCAACCATGGTACCCCATTGATAGGGCAGCGGTGACACTCACTCCTGTTTAAGACTAAAACTAATGGCAAGTTTAACTCTTTTCTTGTGATGACTCTCACCCTGGGACCATGTGACATCATTAAATTGGGTGGAGCTTAATGCAGTCCCCAACCTTCATCACTTCAGAGCTGTTACCTAATACAGCGAAGTGTTCAGCACATTTTCCTTTTGCCTGCAATAGGTCCCATATGTGAAAATATATAGATTTCAGTGTATGCAAGTTTGTGAACTGGACTGATAATTTTACATTTTTTCCTGGTCTGATTCTTAGCACAATCATGTTTACTTTATGAATAAAAATTGCTAAATTGCAGGTCACATCTAATGTTGGGTAAGGTAAAGCATACTTTATTTTTACTGGCATCTCATCAACTGGTATTCTTGATAAACTGGCAAAAATTATATCCTTCAAACACCACGATGTCTGAAGATTTGTTCTATCGATTAAGTGTAACGGTGATATGTATAGCCCCTGCACTGCATTTCTGTTACTTACATTGATTTTTACATTGATTATAGGAAGTGTGTTGATGTTTTTACACAGAGGGGTGTTGATTAGATTAGATTAGATTACATTACATTACATTACAGTGGGGAAACAGGCCCTTCGGCCCAACAAATCCACACCGACCCGCCGAAGCGTAACCCACCCATACATTTACCCCTTACCTAACACTACGGGCAATTTAGCATGGCCAATTCACCTAACCTGCACATCTTTGAACTGTGGGAGGAAACCGGAGCACCCGGAGGAAACCCACGCAGACACGGGGAGAACATGCAAACTCCACACAGTCAGTCGCCTGAGGCGGGAATTGAACCCGGGTCCCTGGCGCTGTGAGGCAGCAGTGCTAACCACTCTGCCACCGTGCCGCCCTCATGATGTCTGAAAGCTTCCCTTGGGCAGGGTTTCCTGTGCTCATGCGTAACCTCTTGATTATCTGGAATATTTGATCAACTGGTACACTTCTGGTCCCGTAGGTGCCTGATGGTAAAACGTTTGCTGTGTCCATAATTCCAGCTGCATAGCCATGCAAACCTAGTCCACCCACGCTGCATAAATTGATCTTCCCTTTATCATCTGATTTCTTGCATCCCAGTCCTGTTGAGAGACTTGTTCTCTGTTTTTAGCTTACATTCTGTACAGCAATGGCAAATCAGCTGATGATTCAGGTAAGCCGCGTTTTGATGAGACTATTTTGGAGAACAGCGTTTGTCCAGGATGCCTTGCTGCTTTTTTAACACGTTTAATGTTCTCTGGGAGAATCGAACCAATCAAAAATTTAACATTCTTGCCACTGAAGCACCCGCTGAGGTTATGTATAAAGTTTGATTGCACAATCTTCTGAACAGGCCAGACTCGTAGTGGGAACAGCCCTAAATTAAGCAGTTTGCATTGAATTGTCTCTCCTTCAATGTCCTAAGTCATACTGGGGTTGAGTTCCTTCAGTAACTGACCAAATGGTCATTCATCATGTCTGTGCTTAGACAGTGCATGTCAGGGATTGAATTTACCGGGGCAAGATTCCAGCTCCTGTGATCATGTGCACATATTTTTTGCCAACTTAGACTGTGAGTGAACACAGAATCCTCAAACAGATCTGCGGGATGTAACAGAGGGAGAGAAGGCTGAGGCAGTGGAGGATTGGAAAGGTCATTTTGTGGTGTAACATTCTGATGAATAGTTCTCGTTGGAATCTCAGCACAACAGTTAATCACAATTACCCTCTTTCCCTGTCATTGTACCATATCTTTACCTCTGTTCGTTACTTAGAAATGAGTCAAAAACGGTAGTGGTTGGATGATTGGCCTTTGGTTGAACTTACAAGTTGCCATTTGCAGATTGGGGCTCTCACATCCCATAAACGATGCAATTTATTCATGGTTTTTGCTATTGCAGTTTTGTGAATAACCGTGCAAAGTGAAAGAGATGATAGAATTAAATCGACATTTTATCCAAGATGCATTATAGCACAACAGTGTCTTTACATGATAGTCATAAAGTTAAGTGAGCTGTTGCTGGTTCCCATTTATAGTGTCATGATGGGTTGAATTTATATTGCATCCTCTTTCCTTCCCAATTAAAGTAAATGATAGCTATTAAACTGGCTTCGCCTTCCACTTATTCCATCAGTGCTAATCTTCCAGGTTTATTTAGTGCAGTTACTTTGCTAACATTGGGGAAGCGCTAATCTATCATTTCTGAGCTGTTTATCATTAGGCAAACACAGTAAAAATGTCAAGGTTTTCTACTGTAGATTATTTCCCATTAAGAGGTGTGCCCTCAGCATTGTGGGTCTTAAGCCTACCAATGTGGAACTTCCCCCACTGTCCCCCAACTTGGGTTCAAAACCACTTCAGGTTGAGTTAATTCACTTTGTTGTAAAAGTGTGTCTATTGACTGAGGAGAGCTTCAGGGTCAAGTGTGATAACTCATGGTAAGAATGAGTTTGATATTGTCTATGCTCACACTTAGAGAATTTGCATGTGGGCGAAAAGCAATGGAAAGGGTCAAATTCTTTTGTGCATCAGCTATGATTCTGTTCTGAGCACTCTGTCCTGGGCGTCAGAAGATCATGGGCTTAATGTGATTGTACTTCAGAACTTGAGCAGAAAATTAAGGTTGATACTCCTGTGCAAGAGAGCTGCATTGGAGGAGACATTGTATTTCTGTGAAACATTCCATATGGCCTTTCAGAACAATGTAAAAGACCTTACTGCACCTTGCCATAGAGCAGGGGAGTTCTCCCTGGCCAGTATCTATCCCAAAAAAATGATCTGGTCATTATAATGTTGAGGGAGCTTACTGTATATGAATGGACCGATGTGTTTCAAACGTTAGAACAATCACTAAATTTCACAAACACGTTAATGGCTGTGAAGCACTTTGGAGCATGTCGTGCTAATGGAAGGAACCATATAAAATGCAGATTCTTTTTTAAAATCAATTTCATTGGGCAAGTGAGTTTCTGTTGGTAAATGTTCTGTTAGTAAAAGGGCTCCCAGTCCGATGGTGATTTAGTTGAAAAGGAAAGGCCAGAAAGTTCACATCTCCCACCTCACAACGACTTCATGCTGGGAAACAAGGCTTGAAATGTCATTTTCCTACTTTTTAACATCAGTTGGCAACAAACTGTCCTGTCACTTTTGAGAATTAGACTGTTCTAATTAAAACAAGTGAGGCTTTGGATGTTCATGCTTGGTTGCTGAAACAGAATATTGTTTCCTCAACGCACGAGAAGCAAGGAAACAGTGTAAGAACCCACACCATCAGAACGTAATGTTTTAAATTTGTCCTGGCCTGTAGTGTAATTCTGTCCCTTAAAATAATCTTAAATCATCATCCTACATTGGAACAGTGATAATATGTCAAAGGTATTTTACTTTTTGCCTATTAAGAAAGACTTCGATGCTAACTATTATGTTATTTCTTTATTTTTCTACTTATTCTGTGAAAGAATTCTTAACTCTTTAACTCACGTTGTCTTACTAAGTACCTTAAGACAGCATTGTGGGTTGACATTATATACTTTGCACTATACTCCAGTTTTGGATGTAGTTTGCTCGCTGAGCTGCAAGGTTCATTTCCAAATGTTTCGTTACCCTACTAGCTAACATCTTCAGTGGGCCTCAGGCGAAGCTATGCTGAAAATCCCTGCTTTCTATTTATTTCTTTGGGTCGGTGATGTCGTTTCCTGTTGTGGTGTTTTTCCTGTGGTGAAGTCACTTCCTGTTCCTTTTCTCAGGGGGTGGTAGATGGGGTTTAACTCGATGTGTTTGTTGATAGAGTTCCGGTTGGAATGCCAAGCTTCTAGGAATTCTCGTGTGTGTCTCTGTTTGGCTTGTCCTAGGATGGATGTGTTGTCCCAGTAGAAGTGGTGTCCTTCCTCATCTGTATGTGAGGATACCAGTGAGAGAGGGTCATGTCTTTTTGTGGCTAGTTGGTGTTCATGTATCCTGGTGGCTAGTTTCCTGCCTGTTTGTCCAATTTGTCCCAGTCGAAGTAGTGTCCTTCCTCATCCGTATGTGAGGATACTAGTGAGAGAGGGTCATGTCTTTTTGTGGCTAGTTGGTGTTCATGTATCCTGGTGGCTAGTTTCCTGCCTGTTTGTCCAATGTAGTGTTTGTCACAGTCCTTGCACGGTATTTTATAAATGACATTAGTTTTGCTCATTATCTGTATTGCGTCTTTCAAGTTCATTAGCTGCTGTTTCCGTGTGTTGGTGAATTTGTGGGCTACCATGATGCTAAAGGGTTTGAGTAGTCTGGCAGTCATTTCCGAGATATTTTTGATGTAGGGGAGAGTGGTTAGGGCTTCTGGATGTGTTTTGTCTGCTTGTTTGTATTTGTTGCTGAGAAATCGGCGGACTGTGTTCATTGGGTACCCATTCTTTTTGAATACACGGTGTAGGTGATTTTCCTCTGCTCTGCGTAGTTCCTCTGTGTTGGCTCATTGAAATAATGTTCTAATGCAGCTTCATTTGTGGGTGTAGGGATGATTGTTTCTCAATATCTGGTCTGTATTGTTGTTTTTCTGTAGACACTGGTTTGAAGTTCCTCATTGGCTGTTCGCTCTACTTAGAAAAAACAACACATACAGACCAAACTACAGAAGCAATCATCCTAACACACACAAACGAAGCTGCATCAGAACATTATTTCAGCGAGGAACTACGCAGAGCAGAGGAAATTCACCTATACCGTGTATTCAAAAAGAATGGGTACCCAATGAACACAGTCTGCCATTTTCTCAGCAACAAACCCAAACAAGCAGACACAACACATCCAGAAACCCTAACCACTCTCCCGTACATCAAAGACATCTCGGAAATGACTGCCAGACTACTCAGACCTCTTGGCATCATGGTAGCCCACAAAACCACCAACACACTAAAACAGCAGCTAATGAACTTGAAAGACCCAATACAGATAATGAGCAAAACTAACGTAATTTATAAAATACTGTGCAAGGACTGTAACAAACACTACATTGGACAAACAGGCAGGAAACTAGCCACCAGGATACATGAACACCAACTAGCCACAAAAAGACATGACCCTCTCTCACTAGTATCCTCACATACGGATGAGGAAGGACACCACTTCTACTGGGGCAACACATCCATCCTAAGACAAGCCAAACAGACACATGCACGAGAATTCCTAGAAGCATGGCATTTCACCCGGAACTCTATCAACAAACACATCGAGTTAGACCCCATCTACCACCCTCTGAGAAAAGGAACAGGAAGTGACTGCACCACAGGAAATAGCATCACCACTGAAAATGACATCACCAACCCAAAGAAACCCAAAGAAATAAATAGAAAGCAGGAATTTTCAGCATTGCTTCACCTGAGGCCCACTGAAGATGTTACCTATTAGGGTAACAAAACATCTGGCAATGAACCTTGCAGCTCAGCCTCTGAGAAAAGGAACAGGAAGTGACATCACCAACCCAAAGAAACCCAAAGAAATAAATAGAAAGCAAGAATTTTCAGCATTGCTTCACCTGAGGCCCACTGAAGATGTTACCTATTAGGGTAACAAAACATCTGGCAATGAACCTTGCAGCTCAGCGAGCAAACCTACATCCAAAACCGCAACCTGAGCTACAAATCTTCTCAAAACTCACTGTATTCGAGTACTTGAGTACATGTGACAGTAAAATTGAAATGTAAGGATGTCAGAAACTGGAGCAGGTTTAAACCAGCCATCCCTTCTCTGCTTTTCTGTAAGTTTATGATTGATCAGAGAAATGCTTTGGGACATCGTGAACAAATATTTCCTCAAATTCAAGCAGGATGCAGAGTCGTGGAGCTGTGGGTCTTGTGTCAAACACCCTGCTCACGGGGGAAACAAAACTGAGGTGCTTTTAAAGATAAAAGCTGGAGATCTGAAATAAAATCAGAAAGTGCCAGAAAAAACTCAGCAGGTCTGGCCGCATTTATGGAGAGAGAAAAACTGAGTTAATGTTCCAAGTTGATAGGACTTCTTCAGAGCTTTAGGATGCCTGGATGTACAAGAAAAAGTGAGGACTACAGATCAGAGTTGAAGAGTGTGGTTCTGAAAAAGCACAGCCGGTCAGGCAGCATCCAAAGAGCAGGAGAATCAATATTTCGAGCGTGCTGCCTGACCAGCTGTGCTTTTACAGCACCACACTCTTGGTGCCTGGATGTACAGTCAAGTAGCAACCAAAGCCACACAGTGAAAGTAACTGGTTGTGGATAGCAAATGAAAATAGAGAAATATTGGCCCTGCATTTGTGGAAGGTTTACTCTTTACTAAATAACAGATTTAAAGCTCAGTAACAATTAAGGAGACAAGCAGGAGGTTGGAAGAACATGGCAAGGTAGGCAGCATCAGGAGGCAGAGAAGTCAACGTTTCAGGTATTAACCCTTCTTCGGGACTCAGAAGTAGGGTTTCACCCGAAACCTTGAGTTCTCCACCTCCTGATGCTGTCTGGCTTGCTGTGCTCTTCCAGCCTCCTGTTTGTCTACTTAGGATTCCAGCATCTGCAGTTTTCTCATATCTGACATTAAGGGGCCTATCATTATTGTAATATTCTATTTAACAGCTTTAATCAAAAAAATATAATTGCCCACAAGACTTTTGGTGTTAATTGTCTTCAAGTTACTTCAGCATTTGCTTCATTTAGAAAATGTCATCATCATCCTTTTAATCCAACATAGTTAAAAAAATGCAGAAGCCCTTTCCCCTTTACCTGCCAACAACTGCATATGCATGTGGGAATAATGCCTCGTTTGGCAGATCTCTCCAGTGATAACCTGGCTAATGTTTCATGCTTCTTCAAGTTTTATTTTGATACAAGCTACAGAGAACCAAGGTCGGCGTTCAGTATTGGACAACTTAACACATTGTAGCTCAATCAACTGAGATCATTGTCTATCGTGAGTCTCTGAACTGTGTAAAACTGGTTCAGCAGGTTTTATAACAGGGTGCAAAACCAATCGAGATTCTAAGTGTGCTCCCTCTTTGTAAATGCAGTTCCAAAATGTATTTCTTTTTGTTAAAACTGGCCTTTTTGAAAGTTTTTCTTTGCAAAGAGCGTAGTGGAACTTGGGATCTGTAAGCATGTGAAGGAAAGGGGTTGCATTTGTATAGCACCTTTCACAACATCAAGACATGACAGAGCATTTCAAAGTCAATGAAATGCTAATGAAGCTTAATCGTTGTTGTGCTGTCGGAAATACGGCGTGATACGCACAGCAAGCTCCCATTAAAAGCAACAAATTAAATGACCTACTGATGTTATCAGACCTGAGGGATAAATACAGTGGTCAGCCATAGGATGACATCTCTTTTGGAAATGGATTATTGATCCAGACTTGAGAGTTGAAGGCAGGATTACCAAGTTTGAAGGTGGTCACAAAGTTTTTATGTGTTGTTAAGGAGGAGAATATAACAGACTTTGGAGTGACATGACCAGACTGATGAAATGTGCAGACATCTGATGGTTGGCTCTTAATGTTCACAACTTCACCAATCAGCCTCCAGATGGGAATTCAGGAGAAAGCTCTCTACCTCAAAGACTGTGGAGCTCACTACCTCAACGAGTAGATTAGATTACTTACGGTGTGGAAACAGGCCCTTCGGCCCAACAAGTCCACACCGACCCGCCGAAGCGCAACCCACCCAGACCCATTCCCCTACATTTACCCCTTCACCTAACACCACGGGCAATTTAGAATGGCCAATTCACCTAACCTGCACATTTTTGGACTGTGGGAGGAAACCGGAGTACCCGGAGGAAACCCATGCAGACACAGGGAGAATGTGCAAACTCCATACAGAGTGTCGCCTGAGGTGGGAATTGAACCTGGGTCTCTGGTGCTGTGAGGCAGCAGTGCTAACCACTGTACTGGAGGCATGTCACATTTAAGGAAAAGCTAGATAGACACATCGGGAGGAAAGAAGTAGATTTATATGCTGATAGGATGAGGTGAAGAAGAATGGGAAGAGGTTTACTGGACATAAAATGCCAATAAAAAATGGCTTAGAGCACAGAAACATTCCATTCAGCCCAACTAGTCTGTGTTATATTTGCGTATATCACACATTAGATTAGATTCCCTACAGTGTAGAAACAGGCCCTTCAGCCCAACAAGTCCACACCGACCCTCCGAAGAGTAAACCACCCAGACCCGTCTCCCTCTGACTAATGCACCTAACGCTATGGGCAATTTAGCATAGCCAACTCACCTGTGGGAGGAAACCAGAGCACCCAGGGGAAACCCATGCAGACAGGGAGAGAATGTGCAAACTCCACACAGACAGTCGCCTGAGGCTGGAATCAAACCTGGGGTCCTGGTGCTGTGAGGCAGCAGTGCTAACCACTGAGCCATGGTGCCACCCCAAGATTCACCTTGTTTTCCAACCACCTCACCTCACTCGTATTCCCAACTTCTCTCTTTTGCATCTAAGCTATTTTTCTGAACTATTTCCTGTAGTCCCACATTCTCACTGACTTCTCTCGGGCTGAATGGCTTATTTCTGCCCGGTAGGCTGTTTCGTAACTCGATGTGAAATGATTCCTTTTTTGCCAAGAGAAACATAGAAGGCAGGGGGTAAAAACAAAATGGTGCAATTTTAAAATGATCACCTCAGCAAACTGTGACATAGCATGATAGATTCCGATTCAACCAAATCCGATCAATTTAAACTGGAGTGCAACTTGGAAAGGCAGCCCTAAGGCAGAATGGCGCTGCTCTGACTGAAAAGTCACAGTTAAGGTTACACAAATTAATCAGTTTCAATTGATTAATTGACTGGAAATTTTAATCAACAGGCACTGACACAATCAATTAATCATTTCTTGACTTGTCACGAGGGCCAACAGCTAAGGGTTTGGCATAGTGCTTATATGCAGACACTGGATGGGTCTGATTTTTTCAACCAGGATTGTATAGAGCCAAAGTTACTTCCCTCGCACATCTCCCTTAAACTTTGCCCATCTCACCTTAAATCCTTGCCCCCTTGTAATTGAAACTCCAGCCCTGGGAAAAAGCCTCTGACTATCCACCCTATCTACGCTTCTCATCATTTTGCAAACCTCTATCAGGTCTCCTGTCAGCTGTTGTCTTTCCAGCGAGAACAATCCTAGTCTTTTTAACCTTTCTTCATAGCCAATGCCCTCTTGGTGAACCTTCTCTGCCCTACCTCCAGATTTATATCTCCTTCAGTTATCAGTTAAGTTTTGAAGTTTCCTATTCGATCTGTAGCCACACCAATTAGGCAGCACATCCCAAACCCATGCCCAACACATGTTGAAAACCATTCAGTACCCTGTTGGAGTGGCCATTCTTAATGTTTTGGGGTGAGTGACCCTTCCTCAGAACTGTTCCTCAGCTGTTTTGAGGGTCACTCAATCTGAAATGTTAACTCTGATTTCTCTCCATAGATGCTGCCAGATCTGCTGAGCGTTTCCAGTAATTTCTGTTTAA
Organism: Chiloscyllium plagiosum; assembly: GCF_004010195.1. Lineage (NCBI taxonomy): Eukaryota > Metazoa > Chordata > Chondrichthyes > Orectolobiformes > Hemiscylliidae > Chiloscyllium > Chiloscyllium plagiosum. The sequence goes on along the minus strand of NC_057734.1, from coordinate 8,383,272 downwards.
GCTCCTGTTCTGAGTTGACAATTACAAGTGTTTACTGTTTTCGATCAGTTAAAAAACACACAAAACCAGGTTAGAGTCCAACAGGTTTATTTGGAAGTACAAGCTTTCAGAGCACTGCTCCTTCGTCAGGCAGTTTGTCTGACTACCTGACTAGCTACCTGATGAAGGACCAGCACTCTGAAAGCTAGTGCTTCCACATAAACCTATTGGACTCTAACCTGGTTTTGTGTGATTTTTAACTTTTGCCATGCCAGTCCAATACCTGCTCCTCCTCATTATGTTCTCAATAAGGGTGAGATGTTCTGAACAATATATTTCCACCTCCCCAGCTTGCAAGAGCTAAGCTAAGGACTTGCCAGTGGAGTCTAATAATTCCAGCGCAGACTAAGAACTAAATAGAAAACCATCCTTGTCATTATTGCTTAATATTTATAATTCACTGCCCAACATCCCAGTCCATAATGAGGGAGAATTAAACATTCCCCAAAATTTCTAATTAATTAACCAACCTTAATTAACCAAAAAACTAATATCCATGTTTTGAATTAAGCAGCAAAGGTCTTTCAGAAATTTGCAAACGTGTTATTGTTAATCTCTTAGCATAAACCACTTCCAACCTTTTCCTTTTGCACCCTGTTCAATCCTCCATTGGCTAAGAACCTAGCTCTACCTGTTTTGTCATCCCAGCACCAAATCCCCCCCAAGCAACAAATATTAAGGCACTGACAAGAACACAGCTTTTAGATGTCTTCCATCAACCTGATCAGAGATGTTTTTGCACATCTCTAGGTCAGGTGGAGCTTGATCCCAGGACTCCTAGTCAAAGTATAGGGACACTAACACTGCCCCACAAGAGTCCCTTTAGGAGTTTGATTTCATTTATTGTCATGTGTACCTAAGTACAGTGAAAAGTTTTGTTTACAAGCAATACAGGCAGGAGTTGAGGGCAACATAATGTTCACTGAACATTACGGCTCTCATTCAACTCTGGAGCTGTTCTGGTTTACCCTTAGAGAGCTCTTTTGACACTGTGGTAGTGTCCGTCCGCCTGGATTTGGGGGCCCAGGTTCAAGTCCCACCTGCTCTCGAGGTGTGTAGTAACATCTCTGAACCAACTGATTGGAAAAATGGGTTAAATAGAAGTCTTTTTTCTTTCAGGTTTAGACCTAGGGCCCTCTTGTGGTGCAATGGTAAAGCCCCTACCCCTGAAAAGGAGGGTGGGGGCATGGGGTTTGCCTGGGTTTAAGTCTCACCTTCTCCAGAGGTGTATAGTAACATCTCTGAGCAGGTGGATTCAATATGTTTTCTGGTTTACCCTTAAAGGGACCTACCTTTCTCTGATACCTTTCTGGAATCATTTCTGGTTCGTTCAGTCTCAGGATATATTCACCTGAGCAATGACTGTGTTCTGCAACATTCATGCTTCTGGGCTAGTTCCCCTTTTGAAAGTTGATAGAAAATAGGAGAAGGTATAGGCCATTCAGCCCTTCAAGTCTTCTTCACCTTTCAATACGATCATGGCTTATCATCTATCTCAGTACTACATTCCTGCTTTTTCCCCATAACCTTTGATAGCTTTAAGATCTAAAACATCTCAGTCTCTTCTTGACATATATTCAGTGATGTGGCCCCACAGCCTGTTCGAGTTATCGAGCCATAGAGTCATACAGCATGGAAACAGACCCTTCGTTCCAACCAGTCCGTGCCAAACATAATCCCAAGCTAGTCCCACCTGGCCCATATCTCTCCAAATCTTTCCTATTCACGTATAGATCCAAATGTTTTTTAAATGTTGTAATTTTGGCCACATCCACTACTTCCTCAAGAAGTTCATCCCGCACACGGACCACTCTCTGTGTAAAAACTTTGTCCCTTACATCTTTTTTAAAATCTCTCTCCTCTCACCTTAAAAATGTGCCCCCCTAATTTTGAAATTTTCCATCTTAGGGAAAGTGTGGTAGAAACTTCCACCATTGAGTGAAACCTTTCCTCAATTCAGTCCTAAGTCATCAATCCCATGTACCTGAGACTGTGTCCCTGATCATAGAGTCCCGGGAGAAACATCCTCCCTGTATCTAGTCTGTCCAGTGCCACTGGAATTTTATATATTTCAATCAGATCCCCTCTCTCATCCTTCTAAACTCTCGTCAATAAAGCCAGTCCATCTTTCTGGTGCTGCCATCAACCCTTCTAAATATAATTTTAATATATATTTTTTAAAGAACTGGCAAAAAGAAAAAAAGAACAGTTTGCAATCAATTATTAATTATTGTCACGTTTTCAAAATGAAAACCAGCCCACTGATTAATGGAAGAAATTTGCTTAGATCATGAGACTTGGAGCAAATCTTAATATTGTCACATCAAAGCTGTTTAAAGTCAGGAATAGCTTAATTACTTTAATATGGACCTCAGACAACTGAAATACTAAAGTAATCTTTCAGAATAGGATACAGTCGTGAGTTGGTTACATAACTAGAAAAGTATCCCAGAGAATATGACTTTAAATCCCAACATGACAATTGGAATTTTAAAAAATGTAAATAAACAGTTGATGCCAAGCATCTGAAACTGTCGGATTATTGTGAAGTCAACCAGCTCACTCACATCCACTGCAGTCCAGCAAAGGTACCATTGTTTTACCAGACTATGGAGTTACTGTTTTATTGAAGGAAGATGTTTGGGGATGGTTTAACATGCAGGTCACCATGCCTTGGGAAAGGGAGAGGTTGAGAAGGGCACAGTAATTGCAATTGAACCCCCACTCCTAGCAGCACTGTATGTTGAAAACTGGCCAGCCAGCCAACTGAGCTAACCAGCTCCCTTACAAGCCCACTATATCCTCTCAGTGATATAGTGATACACTGTTCAATGTTTGAGTATCACAAGCATGCAGAGTACCCTAACATTTTACTATCGAAGCAAGGCTCTAAAGTTGTACCAATCCCAAATATAAACAGGGTTTCCTCCGGCGACACAACTTCTATCTCAATCTCAGTTTAAGTAAGGTCCTTACAGTGCACATTTCCAACTGGGCTTGTTCATACTTGGGTCCCGGGTGTGTGCAAGATGCTAACTCACGCTTGTAATTGAATTTTTTTTTGCTCTTTTACGTTAACTTTCAGTTCTTTGTAGGACAAGTAAAAGTATAAGGATGGATATACCACTTTAGGTCAGCTGTCTAATCCAACTTTAAATGATTAGTATAGAATTCTTATAGGGCATATTAAGGTGACTGTAAGTGCAGTAGCCTCAACTAAGTTTGAACTAAAGATGAGAAGTTAGTGTGTAACTTACTGCTCAACCCAAATCTCTTTGGGCTAATAATTGGCTTGCCCTGATTCGCAGGCAGCAAGATCCCAATTTGTAACTTGCCTGAAATGTTGCTTCACTGTCTGCCCCTTCTGCATTCAGTGGGAGGGCATGTAGCTCTGCGCTGAAAGCAGATGACGCATCCAGCCTGATCCTCTGAAAGGTATTTTATCCTCCCTCAAGAGGGTCTGCCCTGAAGAACCATTGTGCAGCAAGGTAATGTGTGGAAAATTGGAACACCATGGCAGAGAGTAGGTTCCAAATGACCAATGTGGCTCTGGAGTCATTAGTGAACAGAAGGAGAGATGTTCCAAGTCTTTGGTAGCTTGGGGGTGGCATGGTGGTGGACTACCCTCAGAATGGGAACAGGTGCAAGAGTTCTCTTATGTGTTAATTTACTGCCATCCGGTCCCAAGGATCCAGGGGCAGTGCCACAAAGCATCCAATGATTTCTTATGAGTTGTCAAGATAAGTAAATTACATTGTGTCTCCTGTCTACCACCTTCTCGAACTGACATGCTACTTAATGTACTGTACACAGCAGCACACCCTGTCATTCAGGAATCAGGCATAACATCAAGTTACTCTACCTCACCCACAAATACTTGCTGTTACAACTGAGGCTTCAGGAATGCACTGTCACTCTAGTCCCACTACTCCCTGGATCACAACGTAAAATTTAAATACTTTTTCCAGTTACTAAGATGACTACTGAAATACCTTATCTATATCAGATTTTAAACAACAAGATTTATCAACGTGCTTTCTTAGTAAGCACAGTGGTGGGTTTATTATGCAAACATCTCATTCAATAAAAATGCAAAAAGAGAGTGCTGATTAATGCAGGGATGTGTGCATTTATCAGACCAAAGCCAATCTTGCTGAGGGTGACATGGTGGCTCAGTGATTAGCACTGCTACCTAACTGTGCCAGGGAGCTGGGATCGATCTCAGCTGTCTGTGTGGAGTTTGCACATTTTTCCCATTTTTGCGTGGGTTTCCTCTGGGTGCTCCGGTTTCCTCCCACAGTCCAAACATGTGCAGATTAGGTGAATTGGCCATGCAAGATTGCCCATAGTGTTCTGTGAAGTGTAGGTTAGGTTCGTTAGTCAGGGGTAAGTGTTTGGGAATGGGTCTGGGTGGGATACTCTTTGGAGGGTTGGTGTGGACGTCTTGGGCTGAAGAGCCTGTTTCCATACTGTAAGGATCCTATGGCTGTATTAATGTACCCAGTTACTAATATAGAAGTATAATGGCTTATAATTTTCTAAAACAGACACACAAGTACTCTTGAGAAAAATAGAAAAAAAAATTACAGATTTCGTTCCTCTGCAGGATGGAAATGAAGACATTTTTGCCAATTCTTGAAGGCAAAAGGATGAAGTGTAGAATGTTCCAGAGTTTGTTGCTCTGATGTTCTGGCATGTATGGTCAGGTCAGTAATTATGAACAGTTGTGTCTCAAGTCTCACAGGTACAGCTTAGCAACTATGATCATGAGATGCTGTTAAAACCCGGGGTAAACCCTCCTGCTTAATTTAAACCAGCAACACAGAAACAATTTATTTCATGCAGTGATCTGTGAAAATTCGAGAAGCCAAAAACTATTTTAAGTAAAAATTAACAACCTTAGTTCTTAAAGTATAACAGAGAATAATTAGCTTACAACTATTTACACCTCCTTTCTCTAACCTATATTTACCTTCTCTTCTATAATACTCGTCCGATAAAACTCCCAATTAAGATTTACAGGAAAATTCAAATTTTAAAACTAGCCAGCGGCTAAATCTTCTCTTTACCTTCGTCAGTAGATTGGCTCTCCAGATCAGTGTTGGGGTTTTTACCTGTGCAAACTCCTTCGCTAGACAGATACCTCTCAGAGAGTTCTGACTAGCAATCTACAGCTGTTGGTCTGGTGGCAGTTGTCCTCCCAACTGTTCAATCTTCCCTGTCTTACACCCCCAAAGCATCGGATTGTGTCATTGGCTATTAAGATTGTCAATATGCTTAATTCAAACTGGATTGGAGTTTGGAATTTTATAAACTGATTAGCCTAATTTGAATCTGTTTTGTCATTTCCAGGCAATCAGCTAATCAAGTTGTTCGACCAAATGTTACATTATATTTCTTTTCAGAACCCTTGGTGCTGTCGGGTAGTTCTGCTAGCTTTTAACTCTCTTACACCCACATCTTCATAACACCTTCCCCCGTTAAGAGAAAAACGAACCATTATAATGAAAAGATGGCTTCATTTTTTTTCTCTACTTTTTAAACACATTACTATAACATCCAGATAACTTTAATATAAGTTCACCTTAACTTCTTCCCATATAGCTGTATAAAGACAAATCTCATCTAACCTCTATCAGTTAAATCCGTGATAACTCATCTGTGATTACATTCTTCCGACCCACAGCATGTATGAATTTTAAATTGAAAGTCTGTAACATAAGACTCCAATGAAATAGTCTCATATTCTTGTCTTTAAATCATTCTAAGAATGTAAGTAGATTGTGATCTGCGTACACAAACATCTCCAACACATTGTTTCGTGACATACACATTAAAATGTTGTAAGGTCGGTACCAAACTCAATCGTTCCTTTTCGATTGTGGAGTATTTCCTCTGGGGGACGTTGATCTTCTTCGAAAAGTAACCAACTGGCAGCTCAATCCCATCCTCATCTTCCTGTAGGAGTACAGCTCCAACTCCAATGTCTGAGGCATTGATGGCGAGTTTAAAATGTTTTGAAAAGTTTGGTGCAGCTAAAACTGGTTTGATGGTTAATATGGCTTTCAGATGGTCAAATGTCTCCTGGCATCGTTCTGTCCACCGAAACTTTGTGTTCTTCTTCAACAAATCGGTTAATGGAACCACTACACCACTGAAGTTTGGAGCAAACTTCTGATAGAATCCGCTGAGCCCTAAGAATCCAAGCACCTCTTTCTTCAAGGTTGGTCGTGGAAACTCCTCGATGACCTTTGTATTTGTGTTTTGTGGGGTCAACCTTCCATTACTAATGTTATGTCCCAAGAACGTCACCTTTGCTTTCATGAATTCTGTTTTGTTTATCACCAGTTTTGCTTCTTGTAGTCATTCAAAGAGCTCTGCCAACTGTACCGTGAGATCTTTCCAGGACTTACTAAAGATCATTACATCATCCAAATAGACTGCACAATTTGTTAACCCAACTATCTGTTCATGAGAGTTTGGAATGTGGCAGGTGCATTCTTCATTCCAAAGGGCATCACTTTAAACTGATCTAGCCCATTTGGGGTTACAAATGCAGAAATTTCTTTCGGCACCTCTGATAAAGGTACCTGCCAGTAATCACGCACTAAGTCCAACTTGGTGATGTAACTGGCTTGTCTAACTTTCTTGATACAGTCCTCCAATCTAGGAATTGGATATGAGTCCAATTTTGTAATGGCATTGACGTTCCGATAATCCATGCAGAATTGCTGAATCCCATCCGGTTTGGAAACTAAGACGATCGGCGAACTCTACTCGCTCTGGCTTGGTTCGATGATGTCCTCATCGAGTATGGCCTCCACCTCCATCTGGACCTGTCTGACTTTGAAAGGATTAAGCCAATAGGGGTGTTGTTTTATTGGAGCAGTATTCCCTACGTCTACTTCATGTCTATTAACATTAGTCCTCCCCATCTGATTCTTACACATGTCCTTATACTGCAGTAACAAATCTTTCAACTGCATTTTATGCTCCTGACAAAGATAGCTTATTAATCTATCCTACTCCCCGAGGACTCCTTCATTTTTAAATCTATTTTGAGGCACATCAAAGTCCACATCCTCTGGATTTGATTCCTCACTCTGCAGGTCAGTAACTAACACCTGTTTCTCTAGTTCTTTCTCTCTAGTATAATATGGTTTCAACATGTTCACATGACATGCTGATGCCTTTTATTTTCTATCTGACATCAGTACTAGATAGTTCACCTGACTCAACTTTTTCTCAATTTGATAGGGACCACTAAACCTGGTTTTGAAGGGATCTCCTATCACTGGTAACAGTACTAACACATTATCCCCTTGGGAAAATGCCCGAGTTTCAGAGCTTTTATCTGCCACCTGCTTCATTCTACACTGTTCCCTCTTTAGGTGCTGTTTAGTTAACTCACCTACTTGATTTAATCTCTTCCTCACCTCCAATACAAAAGCTAAGTGTGAGGTCTCCGATTTTGGTCCTGTCAAATTTTCATTAATTAATTTCAAAGGGTCTCTCACTTCATGCCCGAATATTAACTTGAAGGGAGTGAACTGAGTAGATTCATTTGGGGCATCTCTAATGGCAAACAATATGAATGGGAATCCTTTATCCCAATCATTCGGGTAATCCTGACAGTATGTTCTCACCATGGTCTTCAAGGTCTGATGCCACCTTTCTAAAGCTCCCTGGGATTCAGAATGGTTCGCACTGGATTTAAAGTGTTCTATACCTAAGCTATCCATAATCTCCTTACAATAGCCTAGCAGTAAAATTTGACCCTTGGTCTGTTTGGAGGTGGCGGAAATGACGAAGGATTCCTTGATGGTGGGGTCTGTTTGGAGGTGGCGGAAATGACCCCACCACCAAGGATATATTTCCCTCCCCTCCCCTATCATCGTTCCGAAAATACCACTCCCTCCGCGACTCCCTCGTCAGGTCCACACCCCCCACCAACCCAATCTCCACTCTCGGCACCTTCCCCTGCAACCGCAAGAAATGCAAAACTTGCGCCCACACCTCCCCCCTCACTTCCCTCCAAGGCTCCAAGGGATCCTTCCATAGCCGTCACAAATTCACCTGCACCTCCACACACATCATTTACTGCATCCGCTGCACCCGATGTGGCCTCCTCTACATTGGGGAGACAAGCCGCCTACTTGCGGAACGTTTCAGAGAACACCTCTGGGACACCTGCACCAACCAACCCAACCACCCCGTGGCTGAACACTTTAATACTCCCTCCCACTCCGCCAAGGACATGCAGGTCCTTGGACTCCTCCATCGCCAGCCTATCATCCTCACCTTAACCTCCTTCCACCTATCGCATTCCCAACGCCCCTCCCCCAAGTCCCTCCTCCCTACCTTTTATCTTAGCCTGCTTGGCACACCATCCTCATTCCTGAAGAAGGGCTTATGCCCGAAACGTTGATTCTCCTGTTCCTTTTGCTCCTGTTGCTTTTCCAGCATCACATTTTTCAGCTCTGATCCCCAGCATCTGCAGTCCTCACTTTCTCCTAAAACAAGAATCTCTCCAAGCCAGTCACTATTAAGACGCCTCTAACAGGGTTTACATCAAAGTAATCTGCCTGGTGATTTCTGGGAAACCTTGTTTAAAAAATCTCCACTGTCCAGAGGGAAATTTCAATGACCTTTTAAATCACTCCAAGTATTTCTGCAAAACTTGAAATAAATTCCATTTTCCACAATTCTTCAAAACATATACCTTTCAAAGCTAACTTAATATAAGCTGTCTAACAATGCTAGCCTCACATCCATCTCTTACTGCTTCTCACCCACTGTAGCTATTCAGCAAAGGCAGCTACAAGATGCAAACACAGTGCTACAGAGTCATTAACATTCTTCCCTCTCTCTTACAACATTATGTGACACACAATAGGAAGGAGTGGAACAAAGACAGTAGAGGAACAAAAAAAACCCTCATCTGTTGAGCACTACAAAGAAGACAACACTCTGCAGCAGGGGGCAGGTGAGACCAAGCACTAATGCAACCAACTGCTGCAGATATGAAATATCATAACATGTTGCCATTGTGCATTTTTATGATGGCTTGTGAATTTTTAAGAAACAACGTTCCTGGGATGTAGGCAAAACATGTTTTTGTTGGTTATACGGAAGGACATTGCAAGTCTCCGGCATGGTGTGGAATTGGATTCATGTGGGCAGGGTTGCATCGGGATGGCAGGTTCTGCTCCTTGAGCCAACTGGGTTTAGAGTAGATTACTTACAGTGTGGAAACAGGCCCTTCGGCCCAACACGTCCACACTGACCCTCCGAAGAGCAACCCACCCAGACCCATTCTCCTACACCCAACACTACGGGCAATTTAGCATGGCCAATTCACCTAACCTGCACATCGTTGGACTGTGGGAGGAAACCCACATAGACACAGGGAGAATGTGCAAACTCCACACAGTCAGTCACCCGAGGTGGGAATTGAACCTAGGTCTCTGGTGCTGTGAGACAGCAGTGCTAACCACCGTGCTGCCCATACCGTGACACCTTGGTAATTATTATGGTAAAGTCATCAAATTGTAGTCATTTCCACACTGGATGTATTGAGTTCAGTTTCACAACATGAAACGGTAAGGTTATACAAATAAGCATTTCAGAATCAGAGTAAGCCAAACGTCAGAGTACCATACTTACTGTGGTATGTGTGTTGTCATGCCAACCACAGCTGAGCTTGTGTTTGGGGTAGTTTTCTGACACCACACCTTTTGCCAGAATGGTTTTAAAGGTGTCCTTGGTTTATATTGGTGGAGAAAAACCACTGGGTGAATCATAAAGAGAAGAGCCTCTTGTGTTAAACAAGATGTACTCTATCGAATGGTAGTCATCAGGTAAAACTGATATCAGTAAGTTCGACATTGTTACCAACACTTGGAGGAGACCGAGAAGAAAAGTCTATATTCTCCAGATCTTAAGGAGTTCTGCCTTTCCCAACTCTAGTCCTTATGACATTATCAAATTGAATGGATCTTAATGCAGTCTTCAATATTAGCATTTGCAGAATAATCACCTTATGACTCTCATGGCTTGTTCTTCTACCTGTTAGTTGTAGCGTGGACATGTTGTTCTGTATTTGCAAATGTCCCGTGTAACATTGCCTAGAATTTACTGCATACAAGCTGACCATTCACTCTAATGATCTGTGCCACTCAGTCTTGACACGTTTCCTTTATCGTGCCTCACCCCTACTAGTAGTTCTTTCTACACCTTTGTCTCTTTTGTGTGTTCTTCTAGTTTCCCCTCAAAATACCTCTTTGCTATGCCACATTCTCATCAGTCTCTTGGTAAAAGGAATTTCTCCTGAATCTTTCATTGGATTTAATTCCCACGTTTGTATGACTGCACACACTATCTCAGTGTGTTCGAAGCATAAAGTGGGAAATTGTTGCAAATGAAAAGGGTTGGTAAAATGCAAAGCTTACTCTGGCATTTATTTTTAGTCTATCTTATGAAGCATGTGGGTATTTCCTGCAGTTGCCACTGATTGCAGATAAATAAGGTTTAGTGCTGAGCTGAATAGTATCAGAACAAACCGTTTGTATTCCCACCATGAAGTCTATTTGTTCAGGTTCAGTGGTAATGCTGCATGTAAGAGATTATGGTGCGATCTGTAGAATTGGAAAAATATAAGTCTCTGCTTCTGTTCTGGCCTTCAGCCGTTTAGCGAATAAGATTGCATATGAAACTATGAGTTCCTTGAGTTTCAAACTGTAAAAATTATCTACTTTATTATTGAGTATCATAAAGATTGAAGTCTTTGTGCTGTCATAATTGACAACGGTGGAATTTTGCCTTTCGGCTTCAGTGTAAATTGGACAATATTGATACAATCAAAATATTGATACAATTGAAATGTATAATTGGTCCTTGAATAAATACTGTCCATTTTATCCACAGCCCAAAGTCAAAAACTAGCCCTGTTGACTCCAGGGTACTTGATAAACACCAATCGCATTAGGACTCAGTGCCCTGATGCAGAGGGTAATGAACTGAAAATGAGAGCATGTGCATTGATAATAGCGCTTCTTATAACCTTAGAGCATCCCAGAGCAAATTCAGGCAAGTGCTTTCTTGTAGTTGTTGTCAATCGCTGTTGTAATGTAGCCAATTAAGGCACAGGAAGCTCCCTCATGCAGCGGTGTGAAAACAGCTAACTAATCTCTTTCAAAGTCATTTGAAGGATAAATATTGATCTGGACACTTGGGATGACTTGTTGTTCTTTTAGAAGGTTATGTGGTTGAAGTCTCCAAGATATTAACTGGAAAAGACAGGGTAGCTAAACCATTTCAGCTGGTTGGGGATTCGAGAACCAGAGGAGATAGTCTGAAAGTTAGGGCCAGACTGTTCATGAGAGAGGTCAGGAAACATTTGTACACACAATCGGTGATAGAGGTTTAGAATTCTCTTCCACAAATGGCAGTGGATGTTGGAAAAGTTGATCATTTTAAACCTGAGATAGATAATATTTGTTAAGTAAAGGTATGAAAGGATGTGGGCCTAAGGCCGATGTCAAAGATAGGCCACAAGTCAGCCATGATCTCATTGAATGGTGGAACATGCTTGACTGGCTGAATGGCCTACTTCTGTTCCTATGTTGGCATATTAGCTCAAATGATATTCACGTCAAGATGAGCAGATGGGTGGTTTGGCGTATGGGTCAATAATATCAGCTCGATTAGACTCGTGCACCAAATCACTGCAGAGATCCAGGTTTGGCTGTGAATCCAGAACCAATCTCCTCAGCCGTTCAGAGAAGCTCTGCAGGTTATCTCATTGGGCCTCCGCCAAGTCCTGAGACTGCACTGTCATCCTGTCCCGCAGATGGAAAGATACCAATCGACCAGGGGGAGGTGATGGCCCAGAGATACTATCACTGGACTGTTAATTGGGATCTAGATTTGAATGCTACTACAGCAGTCGGTAGAATGTGAACTCAATAAAAATCTGAAATTAAAGATCTAACGATGACCATGAACCCATTGTCAATTATCACAAAACTCATCTGGTTCACTAACGTCCTGTGGGGAAGAAAACTGCCATCCTTAACTAGTCTGGTCTACATGTGACTCCAGACCCACAACAATGCGGTTGGCTCTTAACTGCCCTCTGAGCAATAAGGGATGGGTGATAAATGATGGCCTAACCAACAACACAATGATCTTGTGAATAAAAAAAACGTAGGCTTTGGAGTGAAATTAGTTCAAGTTTATTCTGTTGGCGTTAAAAATCTTATGCAGCAATGAAACAGTTAGAACCAAAGATTCTACACTACTCAACTGTTGTTCTCTCTCTCACTCTGGTAAAAACAATGACTGCAGATGCTGGAAACCAGATTCTGGATTAGTGGTGCTGGAAGAGCACAGCAATTCAGGCAGCATCCCAGGACAGGCAAAATCCTCTCTCTCACTCTGTCTCTCTGGGCTCCATCTCCACCTACCACGTACTCCTTCGGACCCCCACTCAGTCGCTTCTTCTGCACCCATACCAACTTTCTCCCAGCTACAAACAGTTCTGGAGAAGGGTCACTGGATGTTGTTTTCTCTCCACGGACACTGCCAGACATGCTGAGTTGTTCCAGCAGTGTTTGCTTTTGTTTCTGACTTTTAATACCTTCTAGGCCATTTGAGATTGGCAAGAATTGCTTACCCTTCCTGAAGCACTCACATCCCATGAATTAAAACAGCACTGAAGGTGCAACCATAAGTGATGTTTGATTTGTAACGAGGAACTCTCATGAGACCTGAATGATTTGGAAATTATTAAGGTAGGACCGGAGGTCATCATAAAGATAGTGAGAGCTGGGAAGTTTGAGAACAAGAATGAAACATTAAAAACATGAGGCATTGCTGAATCAGGAGCTGCTGGAAGGCGGTGAGCACAGGGTTGATGTTTAAAGGGATTTAGTGAGAGCTGGGACATAGATTTGTCAGGTTTGTGGAGGGCAAAAGTCAGCAGGCATGTGTTACATCAATTCCAGAGATAAAAAGGACATGAATGAGGATTTAGGGAGCAGATAACCAGAAATAACAAAAGTCTTGGGTGAAGCTTCCGCAGTTGAAAAGTATGTCCTTCATGATGATGCAGATATAGTGTTAAATATAACACCAACATTGCAAGCAGCCTGGTTTGGACTCAGCTGTTTTCCAGAGAGAAGGCTGAAATTGATGGATAGGAAATGAAGCTTGTAGGAGGAAGTCAAAGAAAATTACTCTGTTTCCTGTCTAGCAGTCAGATTTTGGTGCATCAGGATGGTTATACAGATGCACTTTACTGTCCTACCTTTACTACAGCTGAACTTTTGCCCTCTCTCCAGTGTCATCATGATAATGATTGATATAAATGTTACAGTTACCATGTTTGGAAACCATGAGTTCACACGAGGTGGGATGAGCAGTTAGTAGTGGGATGAGCAGTTAGTGTATGTTGTCTAGGATTTGTGATCATCTGAGATAGCGGGGGCGGGGAGTGGGGAGTGGTGTTAGATGTTCAAAAAGCTTCTCCCCACAAGAAGAATGTGCAATAATTCATTCTGGGTTTCAAAGGTACGAAGATATTGCCATGACACTTCTTACTTAGCAATGAACTTCCAGTAGAATAGACTACGCCTATAGTATAATTTAGTGCATTGCAGTTCATCTACCAGCACTCAATAAATAAAGTTTCAAACAAAATGCTGTATAAAAGACAAGTAACAGGAAGTATTGACACTTCCTGTTTCTTGTTTCTGAGCCAAAAGCTCCAGATTCAAGTCCCACTCCAGGACCTTGGTGGTCAAGGGAAGTAAGTTCGGAACAGTCACGCATTAATTTGTAAATCCCTCTAACATACGTCAATGGCAAGACTGGGAGAGATCCCTGGCCCGTCTATGTGACGGAAAGGAATTGGAGCCTCTATCCATCACTATCCTTAGCTCCAGGCTGCAACGTGCATGAGAAGAAGTGTGTTGGCTCAGTTGATTGGATGATGCATGTGGATTAGATTGGTGCCAGTAGCACACAGGGTTTGATTCAGCTTCTATCTCCTTCCTCCACTCGCGGTGCTGTAGTTTGGACCTGCCTTGCAGCAAAGAACTCAAGTAGAAGCAGCAAAGAGAATATAACACATTGTCCACCAAACAAGAGGCAACCTGAGCCTATCAAAAGCAAGCTTTATTTACACTTGAACAACTTTGATTCAATGTTTGCGATGTTGCTGACATGCAAAAGAACTTGCATTTACCTGGCATATCATCATTTTATTTTGAAGTGCTTCGCAACTATTTTGGATATGTTGCTTCTGTTGTTTTGGGCGATACATCAACTAATTTGTACCAAGCAAATGAGATTAATAGCCAGTTGGTGTTGGTTGAGGTAAAAATGTGAATCAGGACACAGCAGATGGTGAAGTTTGAATGAAATAAATAAAGTCTGGATTAAAATGAAACAAGTCCAATGCTGGCACCATTTAGAGTGAATGGTGGAGTGGTAGTGTCACCTGACTAGTAATCCTAAATCCTTGCTTAATATTCTGGGTACATGGGTTCAAATCCCACCATGGCAACGGTGGGGAATTTAAATTCAATGAAAATCTGGAATGGGGGAAGGGGACAAAAACAGCTAGTCTAATGGCAACCATGTGGCTGTTATAAGATCCCATCTGGTTCACTAATATCAAGGTAAAATAGGGCTGAGTCAGCATGGCTCTCTCAAGGGGAGATCGTGGCTGTCCTGTTAGAATTGTTTGAGGAGGTAATGACCAAGTTAGACAAAAGAGAGCCAATGGACATGATCTATTTAGATTTCCAGGAGGCTGCTAAATAAGATGAGAGCCCCTGGTTCTAGTGGCATGGAGAGAGGATTATCTGACAGGCAGAGTGTGGGGATAAAAGGGTCATTTCAGGATGACAGCTCGTGATTAGTAGAGTTCGGTACAGGTCAGTGTTGGAACCACAGCTATTTAAGTTATATATTCATGATCTGGATGAAGGAACTGGGGGCATTGTTGCAAAGTTCACAGACAACACAAAGGGAGGTGGAGGGACAGGTAGCATTGAGGAAGTAGGGAGGTTGCAGAAGGACTTGGACAGGCTGGGAGAGTGGACAAAGAAGTAGTAGATGGTATGCAATGTGGGTTTGTGAGACCTTATGCTCTTAGTGGAAAAAATAGAAGCTAAATGGGGAAAGGCTTCCGAAATCTGAAACATAAGGAGATTGGGAGTCCTACTTTAGGATTCTCTGAAGGTTAGTACAGGCTCAGTTGGCAGTCAGGAAGGCCATTGCAATGTTAGCATTTATTTAAAAAGGGCGAGAACACAAGAGCAGGGAAAAATTGCTGAGGCTGCAGCTGAGAGAAGATTTGTTCATGAATGTGTCTAAATCCTCCCAAATAAGCATCAGGCTCTGGTCAGACCACATTGGAATATTGTGAGCAGTTTCGGACCCCATATTGAGGGAAAGATATGTTGGCTTTAGAGGAGATCCCGATGAGCCTGTGGAAGAATGATCCTGAGGAGGATGGGCTTGTCATATGAGGAATGGTTGAGGACTCTGTGTCTGTACTCAATGGAGTTTAGAAGGATGAGGAGGGTACTTGATTGAAACTTTCAGAATACTGAGATGCCTGGATACAGTGGATATGGAGAAGATGTTTCCACTAGTAGGAGAGACTCGGACCTGAGGGCACAGCTTCAGAGTGAAGAGATGACCCTTTAGAACTGAGATGAGCAGGAATTTCTTCAGCCAGAGGGTGGGAAATCTGTGAAACTGATTGCTGCAGAAGGCTGTTGAGGCTAAGTCATTGACTGTATTTAAGACAGAGATAGTTAGATTCTTGATTTGTAAGGGGATCAAGGATTATGGGGAGAAGGCAGCAGAATGCGGTTGAGAAACGTATCAGTCATGATCGAATGGCAAAGCAGAGTTGATGGGCTGAAGGGCCTAATTCTGCTCCTGTGTCTCAGGATCTTATGGCCTTTTTGCCCATATAGGCCATCTTAGCAAGCAGACTGTGCAATGTCTTACAGTCCAATTTGAAGATTAAACTAATAATTCAAAGTCTGAGAAGACACCTCACGTGGCTCATGTCAGTGCAGTAATAGCTGTAAGATTGGACAGGATTGAGGAATAGAAATGGTCATACCTCTGGGACAGGTGGGAATTGATCCCAGCCCTCCTGGCTCAGAGGTGAGGACATTACACTTCATTTTCAAAGACGTATCTAGATCTCTGCAGAATTGCTGGATCTTCTTTTGACATTTAATTGCTCAGAAAATATCAGAACAAAGCAACCTCCAATCAGATCAGATTATCAGAATGTTAGCTACATAGGGCAGCACAGTGGCTCAGTGGTTAGCACTGCTGCCTCACAGCACCAGGGACCTGGGTTCGATTCCAGCCTAGGTGATTGACTTTGCATGTTTTCCCTGTGTCTGTGTGGGTTTCCTCTGAGTGCTCTGGTTTTCTCCCACAGTCCAGACATATGCAGATTAGGTAGATTGGCTATGCTTAATTGCCCACAGTGTCCAGAGATAAGCAGGCTAACTATGGGAAATGTGGGTTAACCATGGGAAATGTGGTGTTATGAGGATTGGATGGGATGCTGTTCACAGGGTTTGTGTAGACTTGATGAGCTGTATGACCTCTTTCTGCACTGAAGGGATTCTATATTTACATCCATTTTTCATTCGAGAGAAGATTTGTCCATAAATTGTCTAAATCCTACTAAATAGACAAGTACATCCTTGGGGCCTTTTCAACAAAGCTTAAACATTGGAGGCAGAAACCCAATATAAAGACTGATTTTCGATATCTGTAAACTTAGTGAAATTTTTGTGTCAACCTTTCTTCAACAGTAGGGCTTGATAGTGGAGATGACACTGTGTGGGGTCAATCGATTCTGTTGTGAATCAGAAAGTCTTGCAGTGCACAATGAGACTCTTCAGCCCACTGCACATGTGCCTGCTCTCTGATAGAATGGTCAAATACAGCTGCTGAAATGGAAATGGCTTTTCTTAAGGGAAAATAAACATTATATTGACATCAAATTACGACATTTGATCCCAGATTACTGCGCCTTTAAAAGCTGAATCCTTATACATTGTTGATTTTAATCTCCATCTCACTGGAGAATGAAACAGGGAAGGAATTGAAGTGGTTGGCAGATATTTGAGAATTGAAGAAACATCACCGTCTTGGAATTACTGACAATAGGAAGGAAAAATAAACATTGCTTTGTTTCACTTGCATGTGTTTTAATGCATCTTGATGATTCAGCATGATTCTCATGCTGATTCTTGGTTTATTAATAGTACCCAACAACAAAAGCCTGTTTCTGCCATTTAAAAACTCAGTCCTCTACCACATCCCCCACCCCTCCCCCCCCCCCCCCTCGCTCCAGGTAAAGTAACAGATACAATGACCAATCTCAGGCGTTAAGTCCCCACGATATGTGGTAAATTGAAAATGGACTGGAAGCTGTGGAGGTTTACAGTTTTCTCAACTTAGGCAATAAATCGCATTAAAAGACTTACTGCTTCAAACTAAATAGAAGTTGTTATTTAATAGAAAGCTGGCATGAATTCACAATTTCTTTTGCAAGTCTGTGATGAGCCATTCTGACACGGAGCTTCTCGCCTGTTTAATGTGTGGAATAAAAGCTGAGAAATGGCACTGGCAGAAAATTAGTGTTGCACTATTTTGGAAGCCCATTTAGTGCCACGACGTAGTGGGCTGTGGACAGCACCCACTCTCCGCACTCTGATCTCTCTAAACCCTTTAGCAATGACAAGGCTGTTCTCTACCACTTCACCTTCCAGATCAGCTATCCGTATGCTGCTTTCAGTGTGGCATTTACTGAGGTGATGAGCTGCATTCAGCCACCTAACTGGTCTGCTCTCAATGCTGCGTGTCTGAAGAGAAAAGGACAGACATAGGCCATTCAGCCCCTTGATCCTGTTCACACATTCAATTAGATCGTAGCCTATCTTAACTTCAGCTACACTCTTTGGTTCAATCTCCTTTAATATCCTTGCTTAAATAAATCTGAGTTTTGAAATGTTCCTTTGATTCAGCCTCTCTCGCTCTATAGAGAGAGTGTTCCAAACTTCTGTTTCCTTTCATATATGAAGGCATTCCTCCCAGCTTTACCTCTCAGCATCTTGGCTTTAATTTGAATGTGTCGTCATGGTAGCACAAGGAATTGAGGATGAATACACTTTTTTTAAATGAAACAGGACCAACATGTCTAAAAATACGTAATTTCTTTCTCTTGCTAATTTGAAAGGATGTTTATCAGAGTCACAGGCACAGCATGCTTTCTGCGAAATATCCACCTATATTGGCTGTTGTTAAACTCAATTCAGGATATAAAAGGTTAAGACAGCTTAATAGCCCATCTTTCAGGGAATTAATCCTGAATATCTAGTTGTAGCAGATAC
Organism: Chiloscyllium plagiosum; assembly: GCF_004010195.1. NCBI lineage: Eukaryota > Metazoa > Chordata > Chondrichthyes > Orectolobiformes > Hemiscylliidae > Chiloscyllium > Chiloscyllium plagiosum. Next base: position 8,364,790 of record NC_057734.1, on the reverse strand, counting down.
TCTATGCTGAAACAGAGGCCCATGGGATTTTAAATCTCAAGTATTAACAGCCTTCCACCTTGTGATAATCCATTTAGCAGAGATTTTTAGGGACTTGAACAACGAGTGAAAGATTAGGTCAGGACACTACACTGAATGTAGCATCAGTAATGAAGCTCCAGAATTTGTGTAAAGGAGCTCTCACTTGTGTGAGACTGAATAGGATGATCTATGGCCATGTTGATTGCTTGTGGAGGCTGAGATTTAGTACACAGCCCACCGATGTGCACTCTGACAAATTAACTCCTCTCATACTGATCTTCAGTAATACCTGACAACAGGGAATTACGGAGACTTTATATCATGGGCCTGCCAGCAGATCAACTGATATGTAATTCATTTCTGATGCAACATTATTAATCTTATAATGGAAAGGTTACTCTGAAGACAAAACTGACAGCTGTGATACTTAAGTGTTAGAAGGAAACAGAAGTCGCTTCCAATGGCTGAAAGGTCAAGAATCAGAGGCACAGATTTAAGGCGATTGGCAAAAGAAACGCAGGTGATAGAAGAATAATGCAGTGGATGATTAGGATTTGGAATAAATTGTCCAATAGTGAGGTGGAAAAAAAATTCAGTTCTCGCTTTCAAAAGGGAATTAGATGAATAAAACCCAGAATAACTGTGGACGCTGTAAATCAGAGACAAAAACAGAAATTGCTGGAAAAGCTCAGCAGGCCTGGCAGCACCTGTGGAGAGAAATCAGAGTTAACGTTTCGGGTTGAGTGACCCTTCCTCAGATAGTAGCTGGGAAAATGTTGGTTTATATGCAGAAGGGAGGGAGGGGGTAAGGAGGAAACGATGGTTGGGAATTAGATAAATACTTGGAGGGGAAGACATATGCAGGTATTTGCAGGTGAGACTAACTGGACTTCTCTCCCTAGAATAGTCTAGCACTGCCTCGAGGGGATGACTGGCCTCATTATGTATTGTACTGTTCCATGAGTTGATGATTACTAGTTTTCATTTAGTCTACAATTTGATCAATTCGCTTAAATTTGTAATTTTATTGAAAGATTACAGGTAGTTCTTCAGCAACGAAATGGTTACATTCCATGCAGCCCCGCATTATAGAAAAATTGCACTTTCCAAACAATGCTTAAAGCATTGACGACGTAATCATGTTACAACCAACACTGGTTTTAAAAGTTCGCGCTTTAGAAGAGTGTCCCCAATTAGTCCATCTTGTTACTGCAAATTTGCATTAGCGAAACGTGCGTTATAGCAGAACGACCTGTATTAATTAGTGAAGGACCAAATCCCATAATGAATGGCACAGCCAAGATTGGAAAGAGTGAGTTAAAATGGGGACTAGCATTTAAATGACCCCGGGCTTGGGTTTCAGAAGTTGGGTGGATGGTCAGAAGCAGCAGGAGGCAATGGTTCAGTGAAGGTTGGAGCCAGAGGACAAGATGTGGCTTTGTTTCAATACAGTCAGGATGCAGGGGTGAGGAAGGTGGCTGCATTCCAATATGTTTGAAAGTAGAGGAAGAACTAGCATTGATAAACCAACTTTGTGATCTCTGGATGCCTCCAATTACTTTACAACAATAAGTCACTGTTTGAAGAATGGCCCTCATTGCAATGTAAAAAATATTCAGCCAAAGTAAACACAGAGAGGTCCCACCAACAACTATGTGATTATACCCGACCTGCTGTTTCAGTGATGGATTTAGACTTTAAAACCATAAGACAGAAAAGCAGAAGCACAATGGCCCATTGTGTCCATCCAATGAGATCATGGCTAAGTTGATAACTCTCAACTTCACCTTTCTGCCTTATCCCCATCATCCTTGATGTTCTTGCTAATCAGAAATCTGTCACAGTCTTGAAGGCGCTTAACCACCCAGCTTCGATAAATTCTGCAATAAAAAATTCCACAGACGCACCACTGGCTGAGAGAAACAAAAATCCCTCCTAATCCCTATCTTAAATGAGTGACCTCTTAATTCGGGAATATACCCTCTGGTCCTAGACTCTTCCACCTGCAAACTTTTTCTATAAATTCTGTGTTACGATCGAGCCCTCCACAATCACCTGATGCTCCGAAAGTCGCTCCGAAAGCTAGTGTGCTTCCAATTAAACCTGTTGGACTATAACCTGGTGTTGTGTGATTTTCATCCAAAATACAGTATGTCTAACCAAGCAGCAGACTCTCAGCACTACAGTATGTGATACAATCCCTACATGAACAAGGCCATTCAGCTCATTGAGTCTACACTGACCCTCCAAACAGAATCCCACCCATGCCCACTATTTCCAATGGCTAACCCACCTAGCCTGTGCATCCCTAAACACTATGGGTAATTTTCCATGGCCAATCCACCCAAAGCTGCACATTCTTTGGACTGTGGAAGGAAACCAGAGCAAACCCACACAGATACGGGGAAAATGTGCAAACTCCACACAGACACCCAAGGGTGGGAATTGAACCTAGGTCCTTGGTGCTGTGAGGCAGCAGTGCTAACCACTGAGCCACTATGCTGCCCCTAGTGTAGATGCTAAAGCCAGAGACTTTTCAATTTCAGCACTGCGAGTACTACACTGAACCACAATTGATGCCGACAGGGAAGTACGTTGCTAGATACCCTGCTATAGCAGGTCTGGGGAGAGGGGGTGCTTGACATTTTTTGACATTTTTTTGACTTTTTTTTGAGTCATGCATTCTGCCCTGCAGATGTCATTGTCACCCACAGATACCATGCGTGACTCTGTGCTCTGTCCTTTTGCAGTTCTGTCACCTCAGTTCAGTTTACAACAGCTTTCTTTTCACAAAAAAAATACTTTATTCATGAAATATCTACAATCCCATGCCAAAACATTTTAAAATTGGGCATTACAAAAATTACCGAAAAATACAACATTTCTCCATTGAGCCTGTTACCTCACCAATTTAGGGTATAGGGTAATTGAGATGTACAGTATGGAAACAGACCCTTCGGTCCAGCTTGTCCATGTCAGCTAGATATCCCAACCTGATCTAGTCCCACCTGCCAGCACCGGCCAATATCCATCCAAACCCTTCCTAATCCATATACCCATCCAAATGCCTTTTAAATGTTGCAATTGTACCAGCCTCCACCACTTTCTCCATGTTGTCAAATTGATTTTATTTTTGTTTTTGACATCTCAATCTATCAAAATAGGTCCAATTCTTTTCTGAAGTTCAATAAGTAGATCATGATGAATTAAATCTATCAATCATTCCTCTGCAATTGAAGAGGGGTGGGGCAGGGGAAGAGAGCGAGGTAGAGATCTGTACATGACTGGAAAGCAACCAAAATAAGCACAGGCATTAATGCAAAGTGTCTAGAATATGCTTAGCCTGTTTTGCCTTATGCGTAATTTATTCATGCCCTCATTATCTGCCTGAAGTTTATAGCCCTTTGTACTGCAGTTTCAGATCTTGGCTCTGATTTAGAATGGTGCAGTCACTTACACTGGGCTGCGCTTGCATCTCTGTGGTGCTATATCCTAGTGAGGGAGAGAACACAAAATGAAAGCCAAGTTCCCTGCACTTTTCTGATAACACTGGAGTTAAAGCTGTCAGATAGTCTACGTCTCCCCACATTCCCCCTCAACATATCTGTTTACCTGCAAATAAAGCCTTTGCCAATTAAATTGTGGATGATAGGAATCACTCTCCCATTTTTTGACACAAGCATGATCTACACGTGGCAGCACCCTCTCCCATAAGGCTCTGCCCATGGCACCAGTTGAATTCACTGCCTCCTTGGTGCATCATCCTCACTGATATATAGCCCAAAGAAGCTTTGGTTCATCACAGGAGCATCCAGAACCTACTGGGGCAACTGGGGAAAAATAATAAGCCAAGGGAGAGCGGTCGGTCTTTGCTGTGGTTTTTTTTTTGTTTGCCCAGTCTCTAATGACTGGATGTCTGACGAGCTTGTTCCTGATCTGGGACAGTGTGGCAGCAAGCCCTGGTCATCTCAACTAAACATTATAGTCACTTCACAGGGGCCAGACAGTATTGCTGTAGTCTGTCGTCTCTGTGCAAATTGATGGCTCAAGCCAACAGTCAATAAAATGTAGAGTGCTGAGGTATGACAGGAACTGGTCAGGGAGCATATTTGTGTCAGTTAAACTACACATTACAGGGCGTAAGTTGACATTTTCATTGTTGCCATGGAGATGCCAAATTCCTCTCTCCCTACAAATGTGTAAATCAGTTCTATGTTTGCAGTGATATGCAAATTGTTTCAGAGTAACTTTGTACTGGTTATATCCTTACATCACTTACTGGTGCTAAGCAAAAAAGATGTGGCCAGGGAAGCCAAACCTCTTTGGTACATGCAACTCCAGGCTATCGCATGGCCTCACCCTGATACGCCAAATCTGTTTTGGTTTCCGCAAGTGGCATCAGCCCCTGTGAAGATTTCCAGCACTTTTTGTGTTTTCAATTAAATCAGACAATCTCTACAGAGAGGAAGCAGGCCATTCAGCCCACAGAGCATCCCATAGCTAATCCACCTAACCTGCACATCGTAGGACTGTGGCAGGAAACTAGAAACCCATGCAGATACAGGGAGAACATGCAAACTCTACACAGACAGTTGCCCAAGGATTGGTCAATAACAGCTGACTACAGGAAAGTGGAGTTAATGTCAGGAGGTAATGTTATTTGATGGGCCAAAGAACCTCTTTTGTACCTTATGACTCTTTGACTCTATAATTGGATGCCAACAAATAGGAGCACTCAGTAAGTTTTTTGCCAGGGTGTCTCCAATCTTTGGCCGGGTGTAACTTTGAGTATCTTTCCTTTTGTTGTTAAGATGAAGGCTAGGATAGAGCTGCCTATATCTGTCAGACCATGAAGAGAAAACAAAAGGAAAAGAAAGTAACAAAAATAGAACAGAGAGATAGGGTGAAAGAGACAGGAGTGCTGCATTAAAGATTTTGACCATTACTCTGTGACCCATTAGACAGACCAAATTTGCCAGTGTTAAGGTGGAGGAGACCGAACCTAGAGGGCATAGGTTTAGGGTGAGAGAGGAAAGATTGAAAAGGGACCTAAAGGGCAACATTTTCACGCAGCGGGTTGTGCGTGTATGGAATGAGCTGCCAGAGAAAGTGGTAGAGGCTAGTACAATAACAACATTTAAAAGACATCTGGATGGGTATATGGCGCATTTCGTTGGTGCCAATTGACATGTCAGGAACTGCATGGGAGCTGTAAATCTCCATCTGGAAGATGTTCCATTTTGACGGCTCTTCTCTAAATATTGATGGAGACCTCTTCGGAGGTTGCCACTAAGTAATGTCCTAATTTGCCACCCCACTGACTGGGCTGTCAGGAAGACGACGCAATAGGATATAAAAATGACTTGTTCACTTGCTATCCAAAACCTCGAGAAAAGGAATAGTTCCATTGAGCTGACAGGATTTAGCCTTCGTTAGGTGTGGATGTTACCATCGATTGAAAACGGAAAAATTAAGTAATAGATTGACAGGGAAACAGGCAAAATGGCAAAAGGATGGTCATGTTTAACGTGTTTTAGATGCAGTTGCTCACAGATGTAATCAAGATATCTGAGAAGTTTAGGCAAGAAATATGAAATTAATCCTAATTTAACAAAGCCCATCAAAATCTTCAGAAGTCTAAGAGACAGTGGCACATTAGAATGCACAGTCTGTTGTTACAATAGCAATCAAGAATGATTTGAGATTGGAATGGAGTTGGGATTATGGCAGGATCAAGTGCAAGATCCACTCTGCCAGATCTCAGACTCGAAGGACAATGGTTAGGCCATTTTTTGAATACTGTGTTGAATTCTGGCCTCCCTGCTATCTGAAGGATGTTGTGAAACTTGAAAGAGTTCAGAAAAGATTTACAAGGATCTTGCCAGTTTGGAGGGTTTGAGTTACAGGGAGATGCTGAATAGGCTGGGGCTCTTTTTCCTGGAGTGTCGGAGACTGAGGGGTGAGCTTATAGAGGCTTGTAAAGTCATGAGGGGCATGGACAGCGTGAATAACCAAGGTCTTTTCCCCAAAGTGGAGGAGTCCAAATCTAGAGGGCATAGGTTTAGGGTGAGAGGGGAAAGATTTAAAATTGACCTAAAGGACATTTTCACGCAGCGGGTTGTGCGTGTATGGAATAAACTGCCAGGGGAAGTTGTAGAGGCTGGTGCAATGACAACATTTAAAAGACATCTGGATGGGTACATGAATAGGAAGGGTTTAATGCCGGAAAATGGGAGTAGATTAGGTTAGGCTATCTGGTCGGCATGGACGATTTGGACCAAAGGGTCTGTTTTGTACTGTAAAGCTCGATGACCCTATGACTCTACCAGCATTAAACCTATGCAGCTATCTTTTCCTTTTGGAACTAATAACATTTTCCATTCGGACAATCTCATCCCTATGTTAACCGAGGATTATCCTCTCTCCCAGGAAGGTGTGAATGATCCCAACACACTTCTTTCAAAGAACGGCAGAGGAGTTGCCTCTTGGGTTCATTTGCCTATCCCACACATAACATCGGAAATACAGAATATCTGGCTTTTTATCAGATTACTACTCCAAGCAAATTGACTCCATTGATACTTTATAAACTGGACAGGCTGTGAAAGGCGTTATATAAATGCAAATCTTCCTTCATTCATTCCTGCATTGATGTTATTCAGTTTCAGCCAGATTACCATTGTTATATCATGATGAATTGTAATATCAAAAGCTAGTTAATTCCCTGGTAAAAGTGAAATGAGATGATAGCTTTACATTCAACCTTAGCAGTCAGCAATCATAATTAAGAGCTGCTTTTAAGATGGGATAATATTGAACGTGGACTTGAGCATGATAATCTTTGCTGGATTTATTTTGTTCTCCATGTGACAGTAGAATGGAGGATAATCGAGCAAAGAGCATTCATATATCGTTTGCCTCTCAGCTACTGTCAGGTCGCTAAACAGGACATGTGAATGGCACCAGTAACTAGTGAGGCTTTCTACAGAGCCAGACATATCAAAAATCTAAGTTCAGTATTTAATGAAAGTAGGCAGGTTATATCCTCACATCAGTTGCTAATGATAAGCTGCGAAAACAAACAAAATGTAGCCAGGCAACGGAGTCCTGGTACGTGTGTTCCAGGGTAACACATGGCCTGGATAGTTTTCATGTGGCTTGTGTCATCAAGAGACCAGTACGCCAGAGATAACATTAGAAACAGGAACAGTGGAGCAGAGTTAAGCTATTCAGCCCCTTTCTGGAGCATTTAACTCCACATGTACACCTCAAGCCTTAGAGCCCTCGATGAACAAAAACGAACAATTTCCCTGTTAAAGTTCCCAAATGATGCTTGGCTTTGTCAGAAGTTTAGAGGAAAGTTCCAGATTTCTACTGGGAATCATGGGAAGAAGTATTTCCTGACGTTCCCCCTGATTGGTTTAGCTCCTACTTTCAAACATTATTCCATTGTTTCTCAGGGTCTCCCAATACCAGTGGACAATGTCTGACTCCTCTCCAGGGACACCTGGTATGGATGTAACCAGGAAACAAAGACACTACCAAGTCGGTTCACCCATTCAATAAGATCACGGCTGATCTGTTAATCGTCAACTCCACTTTCCTGCCTTTTCCCCATAGCTCTTGATTCCCTCACTGATTTTTCTTTGTTTCTATCCAGCAGTGTTATCATGCACAACTGAGTGACAGAACAGTAGTTTGTTAAATGAATGCTAATTATATCGTTAAGATATACAGGCCAAAGAGCATTGGTTAATTGAGTATTTGGAGCACCTATAAATCGAGACTCTACTGGAACTTAGGGCACTGTAGAGTAGCAGTGCATAATCGCTCCAGAAGAATAAATTTTAAAAGTTTTGATTTATGACAGTGCTGTCACATTTTAATTAATATTTAATTTGGTTTCTTTGGTCTCACCAAAGGAGAATAGAAAGGATCTAAGTCGAAGGACCTGCTCCAAGGCCTGGCCAGGGAGACCATCAGAAGATCATAGTTCCTGACTTCCTTCCCAAGGCTACATTCACACCCAGGGGACTTTGGAGAAAGACCATGTGGTCTCCACCAAGCGGCTTGATGCCCTTAGAGAGAGGTGGGCCCTGCTGGGGACTGGAATGCCTTATTTCCCCATTCTAACGCCACTTGAATTTAGCCTCTTCGCTCTCCCCTTATCTTTCCCTCACTCTTGTTGTTGCACTGCCCCTGATGGGCTTTGAATGTCAATTGGTCAACACAGGTGGTTTGGTGGTGGTTAAGAGAAAGTAGTCAGAGGAGCATAATCATATCTCTGGATAGAAATAAGAAGGAAAAATACAAAGTGAGTTTAACTGGAAGGGCCTCCTTGTGGTTCTGCTTCTGAGTCTGGCTAGGGAGGCCATTGTCAAGTCCAACCAGTGGCCAATGGAGATGGACTGAATGGCCTACTTTGCTCCTCCATCTTATGGTCAGTTATCGTATAGAGAACAATAAATTATTTTCCATTGGGTGACATGGTGGCTCAGTGGTTGGCACAGCTGCCTGACAATGCTAGAGAAACTGGGTTCAATTCCAGCACACTGTCTTTGTGGAGTTTGTATGTCTGTGTGTTTATGTGGGTTTCCACCCTTGGACTATAGATGTGTAGGTTAGATGGATTGGCTATGGGAAATGCAGGGTTGCATGGGATGCCCTTTGGATAGTTGGTCCAGACTCAATGGGCTGAATGGCCTCTTCCTGCCTTGTAGGGATCCTATGATCTGTCTAGGCTTGATTTCAACCTAGTCTCCTTAGTGGAGCATTCAGATTCCCTGAAATGCCCAGAATCTGGACAAAAATCCAGTCTTCAAAGATATCATTTGCTAAAAGTTTACAATCCAAAGAGCAATAACAAATATCAAGTGAACTTTATCAATTGTACTCTTCAAATCTTTCTGTTTGGGTGCACATGTTTACACATCCCATCCACTATTTAAGATCTTGTGTATTTTTCTTGTATAAATCATAAGGAAAAGCTCAAAGAGTGGAACATTAATCTTCCATGTGTAACACAGTGAAAGAACATTCACTGCACATGATCCTCAGCAGATACCATTTCTCATTGCAAGGCATGGCATGATGCAGAATTGTTGTTGCAACCAAAGTGTAATTAACGGACTAGATTTCAGAGTTTAGGAGAAGTAGATCACATTCAGGTTATGAACTATCATGCAAACATTAACTCCTGATTCATTTAGCTGCATGTGTCAAATATCTTTCAAAGTGCAGCGAGATGATCCCAAACATCAGTGGCAGAGGCTTTGTATCATGCGGGTGCCTGAAGGGAATTGGTTGGAGTTGGATTTTACATAATTCATCAGGTTCGTGAAAAATAGAGCAGCTATGCCTGTCTTGTATTCATACAGACACAGACATACCCACACTCAAACTCTGACACATGTACAGTCACATGGACTCAGACATACACAGTCACACACAGACACAGACATACACACACTCTCACTGTGACACATGTACAGTCACACAGACTCAGACATACACAGTTACACAGACATTGATGCACGTACAGTCACACAGACTCAGACATACACAGTCACACAAACCCAGACACAGACTCAGACATACACACACCCGCACTCTGACACTTACAGTCAAACAAACACATATGCAGGTATGCTCACACACTCTGACACACATATGGTCACATGGACTCAGACATACACAGTCACACTTTGACACACATACAGTCACACAAACACATGCACGCACACTCAGACACACACACACACACAGTCACATGGACACAGATACACACAAACTCAGACGTACACAGTCACATGGACACAGACACACACAAACTCAGACATACACAGTCACACAGACACAAACACGCACATGGACACAGACAGATACTTATATTCATACACAGGCATTCACACTCATACACAGTCACGCACGCACAGACACATATACACACACACATAGGCAAACAGACGCACACACACACGTACACATACTTGCACGTGCACAAACACTGATTTTCTACATATTTAAACAGCTGAAATTTAAATTAACCTGAAGGACAAAAAAGACTGAAAATCTGGGGAAGAAACAGGTGAAAAATATTAACAATGCCTCAGGTCAGTCGAACAGCTTAAACATTTTAGATTAGATGCTTCATTTTATGAAGTATATGCCTAAATCTTTAGTCTCCTTCTCTCCAGTCAGCTGTTTTTATTTGAAGAGACAATGCTTGGACTTAAAAATAAACAAGGAAATACATTTATTTACACTTCTTAAAATCTACCTCTTTTAACTGAGTTTTCAGATTTCTCTGAATGATATATAATTCTAAATCATATATGAGTTGTGAACATTACTGATTCCCTATCCTTGAGGAGGTGGTGGTGAACTGCTTTCTTAAACTTCTGTGCCTGTGGCATAGGACCACTCACAGAGATGTTAGGGGAAGGAGTTCTAGGTTTTGAGCCAGCAACAATGGGGATACAGTGATATAGTTCCATAGCTTGAAGAGGCACATTGTGGTGAGTGCTGTTCCTGTATAACTGCTGCCCTTGCCCTTCTAGATGGTAGAGGTTGCAGGTTGAGAAGCTGCTGTCAAAGGAACCTTGGGAAATTGTTATAGTGCATATTGCCACGGCTAAACAATTAAAATCGATAGTGAAAGGAATGAATATTAAAGGTGTTCTATAAGATTGCAATCAAAATTGGCTGCACTCTCTTAGATAGTATTCAATTTCTTGAGTTTTGTTGGAGCTGCACTCATCCAGGCAAATGGGGAGTATTCTATCACCTTCCTGACTTGCGCTTTGTAAATAGTAGGCAGGCTTTGAGGAGTCAGGAAGTGAGTTACTTCAGATTCTTTCATTCTGAAGAAGAGTCAACCAGACTTGAAACATTCTCTCTGTTTCTGTCTCCACAGACCTGCTGGATTTATCCAGAACTCTTTGTGTTTGTTTCAGATTTACCTCCTTTCAGGTGCAGCACTTGATGTGGGTAGTACACTTGGTAAAAGCATGAGCACTGGTCAAATAAACAGTGGGAGCAGCATCTGTAGCTCAGATGGTAGCACTCTTAACATTGGATCACAGGGTTCTAGGTTCATAATCCCAGTCTGGGACTTGAGCATAAAAATCAAGGCTAACTGTCCAGTGCAGTTCCAAATGCATTCTGCACTTTCAGAAGTGCAGACCTTTAGATGAGAAACTATATCAGTGCCTGATCTGCTGGATGGAAAAAGATCTTGTGGTAGTAATTTGAAGAAAAGGAGGTGGTCAACATTACAAACATAAATATCCAATCATTATCAGTTTGCTTTCAATAGGAGTGTTCTGTGCATAATCAGTTGCCATGTTTCCTTCATTACATCAGAGACCACAATACATTTTCGCTGTAAAGCTAGTGGTTGTGAAAAAAAAGGTATTAAATGCAAATCTTTCTTTTGTATTGTTGGGGAGGATGTTACCGGATTGGTACCGTAAAAAGGATTGAATTTGGAATCCATTAGCTCAGTGGCTTCTTTCTGTGCTGTTATGGTTCTGTGAGGCACAACCTCGGCAATGCTCATCTCTGGGACGATCACCAACACTACCCATTTTGTGAGATACAAAAATCAGTCCCTTTTACATTTTCTGTGTCCCGATGATACATACGTTGCTGACACAGAAAATACAGAACACAATTGTTGTATAATCTATGAAGTCCTTCCATTCTCTTGTTTTCCTTTCCTGTTTGAGATCACAGTGCAGAAACCCTTGGGATAATGAGATGAAAATCATATCTCATATGGTCTTCACAATGGATTAGTTTTGTGCAAAACATCAGAAATCAGAGTAAGTTAATTAGGTAAAGAAGTAAACATTTGAGTAATGTAAAGCTCACAGCCTTTGTACTTGCTATGTGAGTAGATCAAGGCAGCATAAGTTCAATTAATCAACTGTTTTTGTCCTGCTTTTGTATATTTTCCTTTTGAAGTTCTCCTAATTAAATTTGAACACTAGTCTGTGTGTAATTACGACTCACTTCTTTCTGAGTTGAGAAGGATGCAGGAAACCACCAGATTTGAACAGTATGTTGAAAAAGGGTTTAGGGGAATTATTGTTATAGAGTCATAGAGTCAGAGAGATGTACAGCATGGAAACATTAGGTCCTACCCGTCCATGCTGACCAGATATCCCAACCCAATCTAGTCCCACCTGCCAGCACCCGGCCCACATCCCTCCAAACCTTTCCTATTCATATACCCATCCAGATGCCTTTTAAATGTTGCAATTGTACCAGCATCCACCACTTCCTCTTAAACTTTTATGTTTCCTCCTTTTACTGATGGGTGATGCTAGATCTTCACCTGGGAATGGTGCAGCCTGGGAAATTGTCTAACACAAGCAATCAAGGATCATATCCATCCAGACTTAGCAAACAGGGTTGGTTCAAGGAAGAAGGCCTGTTTCTAAAATTAATGGATGATTAATGCAAATATTCATTTTTTTTTATATAAAGTGTAGGATTTGGTTTTGGAGATTTTTGCTCTCCTTAAGCTTATTTAAATCATCTTTTCGAGGTCTGGAATATCAAAAACCTAAGGTAACTTCTCCAGTAAAACTCTGACTATAAATCTCATCAATAATGCAGCCACGCTGCTCACTAAATGTCACTTTCAATTAGGTTTTCTTCAAATTCATTCAAACTGTGCAGACACCATACGGTGAGATTTTGGATCTGCTGTTAGACTATCACCAGAGGAAGCTCATCTTAGGATACATGATAAATGTCACTCTTTGCTTCTTGGAAGCTGAGTTTTTATTCCAAAGGCCAGCATCGAAACCTAACCTGTTGCTCAAGATCCACTCAGAAATGATACTTAGGAATGACAATGTGGCTATTAGAATCATAGAATCATAGAGATGTACAGCATAGAAGCAGACTCTTCGGTCCAACCTGTCCATGCTGACCAGATATCCCAACCCGATCTAGTCCCACCTGCCAGCACCCGGCCCATATCCCTCCAAACTCTTCCTATTCATATACCCATCCAAACGCCTCTTAAATGTTGCAATTGTACCAGCATCCACCACTTCCTCTGACAGCTCATTCCGTACACGTACCACCCTCTCTTCATAGCCGTGGCATTTTATTTTATTCACCCGTGGAATGTGGACATTGCGAGCTGGGTCAGCATTTATTCCCCGTCCTTCGTTGGCCTGCAAGAGATAATAATGTGACCTAACTCTATATACCTGCCTTTGGTCCATATCACCTCATACCTTAGATATGTTTCTGTTAAGCTATCTCAGATTTAACATTAATAGATGATCCACTGCCATTTGTGGAAAAGAGTTTTCATATCTGCCTTGTATTTGCCACATTGTTGCGTCATGTTGGACTGATCAGTCATCTTAACCCACTGAACCAACTGCAAGCAGGTCATCCTCCATCCTGAGGGATTACTGGAGGGGGAAATGAAAATGTCATCCTTGCTTAGCTTCTACAATTGTTTCAACCCAGGCCACAGTTTAAGGCCAATTGCAAATTAAGTTGTTTTACACAGCAATGAACATTCTGTGCAATAATGGTAAACATTAGCCAAGTCAAAATGCCTGAGATTTCGATTATGGGGCGATTTCAGTGTCTACTTTAAGCTGTCAAAAATCTCAACAGAAGGGTCATTTAGTCCCTCAAGTCAGCTTCTCAGGCCTAGATCCTGGTTCTCCATCTCCCTCAACATATTCCAGCACTCACCATATCCTTGGTTACTAGTAATATGTGGCATGTTGGCCCTGTAGTGTAGCACTGCTTCCTCACAGCGCCAGGTACCTGAGTTCAATTCCACTCTCAGGTGACTGTGTGGAATTTGCACATTCTCCTTGAATCTGCATGGGTTTCCTCCCACTGTCCAAAGATGTACAGGTTAAGTGGATTGGCCATGCTAAATTGCCCATTGTGTCCAGGGATGTGTAGGGAAATGCAGGGATAGAGGGGTGGGTTGCTCTTTGGTGGGTCAGTGTCGACTCGATGGGTTGAATGGCCTCCATCTGCATTGTAGGGATTCTATGATAAATCTTTACCACCCTTTATGTATAGGAATGCTCTCAATGTCTCTCCTGAATGGTCTGGCCCTAATGTTTAGACTATGTTCCTCATTCCAGAATCCCCAACCAGTGAAAATAGTTTGGCTTTATCCACCTTGTCTTTTCCTGTTAATAACTTGAAGACTTTGATCAGATCACCCCTTAGCCTTCTAACTTCGAGAGAAAACAGGGCTAATGGGTGTGCTGTCCTCATAACTTAACCCTTAAAGTCTTGTTCCTTGAGGCAGCTTGGGAAGCTTTATTACTTTAAAGGCACTATCAAATATAGGTATGATTCTCAAATGAATACCTTTGAAAAACTACCTGAAAAGCAATGTTAGTTATCTGTCTCCATCTGGTTATAGTGATGAAAATTTAATTGTAAAAATAGATAGGAAAAGTTAGGACTTGGAGGGTCTAAGAGGCATCTGGACAAAGGAAATAGGAACAAACTCTACCCCTCGTGAAAGGCTTCAGAATGAGAAGTTCATGGGCTTACATTAAATGGCAAGAGAAGCAAAAGCACTTTGGGAAAACACCTTTGCATACAGCGAGTTGTTAAGATCTGGAATACCCTGTCTGATAACCTGGTGGAGGATGTTCAATTGAAGCACTCAAAGGGGAATTAGACCATTACAAAACAGCAGCTATGTGTAGGATTACAGACAGAGAATGGAGAGTGAAATATTCATACAGAGAGCTGGTCCTGACAAGATGGGCAAAAAGCTCCTTCTGCACTACCGTATATCAGTTCTCTTTATAGATTCTGGTTCATGTTAAAGTAAGGTTTAGCCAGGGTACCTGTCACTTTCAGAACTGTTGGCAGCAGATCTAGTTTAGTTTGATGCGAGTGAAGTGGGTTTGGTGTGGAATAAAGTTGCTTCTGTTAGGGCCCAGCATTGCATTATAATTGCCAGTTGATCAGAAAATCACTCCAGGCAATCCTGCTGAAGGGCTTATGCCTGAAACATTGATTCTTCTCGGATGCCGCCTGACTGGCTGTGCTTTTCCAGCACCACGCTCTCAACTCTGATCTCCAGCATCTGCAGTCCTCACTTTCTCCCAGAACTGCTGTGTGAGTTCACTTTTCACCCTCACCCTTTTGGTGCCTTTTCAACTTTGAAAGAGCTACCAAATATCTAGGTTGAATTCTGGCAAAGTGGATTCGGGACACCAAATGTCATCTGCTGTATGCTCCATTCGACACCACCTGCCAGTTGCCAGCCGTTTTAACTCCTCCTCCCACTCCCTCGGTGACATATCCCTCCTTGGCCTCCTCCAGTATTAAAGTGATGACACACGCCAACTGGAGGAACTACATCTCATATCATGCCTCAGGAGCTTACAACACAATGGCCTCAATACAGAGTTCACCAGCTTCAAATTCTCCCTACCCCCAACCTTATCCCATGTCCAGCCCACCTTCTACTCTCACCTCCTTGACTGGACCTAACCTGTCCCTCTTCCTTCTCACCTTCTCTGCTCCACCCTTCTCACTGACCAATCACAATAACCCACTACCTGCATCCGCCTATCACCAACCCACCTACCTTTCTGCCAGCCTCAGCCCCCTCCCCCTCTTTATTTCTCCCCCTCTTTCCCCTCCCCAGCCCTGTTGAAGGGTCCTAACCCGAAATGTTGACTTTTGTGCTCCTCCATTGCTGTCTGACCTGCTCTGCTTTTCCAGCCCCACGTTTTATTGACCGTGAACCCAAGCTGAAATTGTTAACAGTTTTCAAGGCTCAAACTATTATCACTGTGGGACAATAGTTAGGAAGCAATGCCTTGTGGACTCTAACCCAAGGGGCAGCATTGTGGCTCAGTGGCTAACACTGCTGCTTCGCAGAGCCAGGGATCCGGGTTCAATCCCAGCCTCGGGCTACTGTCTGCATGGAGTTAACGCATTCTCCCCGTGTCTGTGTGGGTTTCTTCAGCTGCTCCGGTTTCCTCCTACAATCCAAAGATGGGTGGGTCAGGTGAATTGGCCATGCTAAATTGCCCATAGTGTTAGGTTCATTAGTAGGGAGTAGGTGAATGGGTCTGAGTGGGTTACTCTTCGGAGGGTCGGTGTGCACTTGTTGGGCCGAAGGGCCTGTTTCCGCAATGTAGGGAATCTAATCTAATTTCATTTACCTAATCACAGATGGAAGGTTTTCAAATACAGCACTCTAGTGCAGTGTCTAAGACCTCTATCTTCACACGTTTATCCATGACTAGTGTCTTCTCTCTGAGGAATGTCAGGAATCATTAGACCAGTTACAGTACAACGATTTACATGAATCTTATTGGACTGTAATTCACTGTGATTAGTCAGATCGTAGCCTCAACTGGAAACACTGTTATAGTTAAAAATAAATGGTGGTTCTGACACTTAATCAGAGGCCAACTCATTTTGGGAATGAACCAGATTGAAGAGGAATACAGCCGTATACACAGAGTAAATTTGTTTTTCCATATATACTGTTATTTGTGGATCTTCCTGTGTGCACATTAGCTTTCACATGTTAGAGATGAACCTCATTAAGAGTAAAGTGCTTCAGAAAGTCCTGAGGGAATGAAAGGTGCTACATAAACGCAGGACGTTTTTCTCTGGCATGTGCATTTTTTTAAAAGTGTCAACCAAATGCTCAAAAATTGTGCTGTCTCTGCAGAATTACTGATAAGGAACAAAGTGGGGGTTAATAAAAAGCAAAACTGTGATTGTCTCAGTGGCTGCAACAGATATTTCTTTTAAGAAAAGCAAATGTCCCAATTTAGCCATTGCTCCCCCGAGGATATAAAGCTATATCCAGTGTTATGTGAAAAAAAACTGCTGCTACAATACACCTGCTTTGGATTGTCAAGGGATAAAGGCAATTTCTGACTCCTTTTCGGTCCAGCCTCATTAACAAGAACAAAATGTCTCACATTGCCATTATTTACAGAGAAACATTCAAAATATACAGGGAGTGATGCTTGAGAACTCTCAGGCAATGCTTGTTCCTGTAGAGCTAGTAATTAAGTTGAAATTTAATTCCCCTCTCTGGGCCTATTTTTCTACCTTCCTCAGTTCTGTGGTCACATTACTCTGACCTATTTTGATGCCCTAAGCTCACCCTAGCTCTACAAATCCTATCCTAATCCTGTATCTCTCAACATAGCTTAGGCACATCAACTGATCACTGTCCCTAGACCCAGTGTGGTCTACACTCCATGTATAAATGATGTCTGCCTGCTCTCATTTTTTATACTCCAACCTTTCAGTCAGAAGGTTACAGACTGCATCATGGAGGTTGCTTGGTCAAACCTTGAATGTCAAACACAGATTGGGTGGCACAGTGACTCAGTAGTTAGCACTGCTACCTCACAGCGCCAGGGACCTGGGTGCGATTCCACCCTCAGGCGACTGTCTGCGCGGAGTTTGCACATTCTCTCAGTGTCTGTGTGGGTTTTCTCCTGATACTCTGGTTTTCTCCCACATTCCAAAGATGTGCAGATTAGGTGGATTGGTCATGGTAAATTGCCCATAGTGTCTCGGTGTGGGAGATTTATTATAACACAAGCAACCATTTTGTCACATATTAAAAGCCTGGAATCCATTTTAATTGTCATATTAGTCTCTGCTTGTACGTTCCCAGTCTCAGTAAGATGGCTGACCTTTTAGCTGTACTAGCACCTGATAGTGAACTCTTTCCGAGTATGGGAATGCTCTTCCTTTGCAAGAATTGATTGTTATGCTAACATTGCTTGTCAACTACTAACAAGCGCTGTCCAGACAGCGACGTGACTGGGGCTAGTGACTGAGCTGATAGCCAACTTACTCTTTATGCTTCAATTAACAATATTGCTAATTGTTAAATGATTGTAACCTATATAACCGCGCAACTCTCTGTATCTCGTTGGAGTGACTTGTGACCATCGCGGTGGACTTGTCTCTCCCCATGACCTCACAAAATAAACAGTCAATAACTCAAATGGCGTGAGTCATTTTCCTTGATTCGGATTGATGTGAGCAAGTCTTAGACTGAATATTTTCGTTCCAATCCCCAACGCCAGGGATGTGCAGGTTAAGTGGATTGGCGATGGGAAATGCAGGGTTGCAGAGATAGATTAGGGGAGTGGGTCTGGCTGGGATGCTCCTCAGAGGGCAAAAGTGAGGACTCCAGATGCTGGAAACCAGAGTTTAGATCAGAGTGGTGCTGGAAAAGCACAGCAGGTCAGGCAGCATCTGAGGAGCAGGAGAACTGATGTTTCGGGCAAAAGCCTGATTCCTGATGAAGGGCTTTTGCCAGAAATGGTGGTTTTCCTGCTCCTCGGATGCTGCCTGACCTGCTGTGCTTTTTCAGCACCACTCTGATCTAAACACTGCTCTTCAGAGGGCCAGTGTGGACTTGATGGGCCGAATGGCCTGCTTCCACACTGTAGGGACTCTACATCTTGATGATGATGATTCTGTGAGGTTCTGGAGCTCAAGTGTTCTTGGACAATGTTAGGATAAAGCAATGCTTAAGCTTGGAGCTCAGATTTATATGAGGGAGCCTGCAGTTTATGCTCCTGATTAGTCAATTCTATTGATCCAAGAATGAGTTTACATTCATCTGTCTCAGCGCTCCTGATCCTAATTGGCTGTCTCCTCAAACTCCACATCTGCACTGCGCTCAATCTTCCTTGGCCACCTCTCAGTTGGGAGCTTCCAGCAGGAAGTCTGCCTGACATGTCTGAGTGATGAATGAGGAGAATTAGTTTGGAGGAGCTGCTAGATTAAGGAGAGTAAAAGAGCTGAATTAAGCTGCACGTAAAAGTGAGACAATTGTGCTCTTTTCTTAAATTGACAATTCCACAAATTTGTTTCCCTGGGCCTCCTAACTTATTGTTTTGTTTTATGTTGAGCCGGACCTGGGGAGAATAGAAACAAAGTTGTGTTAATTTAGTTCTCATCAATGTCCACACTCACTCAAAAACAGTTATAAGTTATTTGGTCCACCCTTGTTTCCATGAGCCAATTCAGCGGCACAGTGGCTGAGTGGTTATCATAGCTGCCTCACAGCGCCAGAGATGTGGGTTTGATTCCACCCACGGGTGACTCTCTGTGGAATTTGCATATTCTCCCTATGCCAACGTGGTTTTCTCTCAGGGCATCAGTTTCCTCCCAGAGTCCTCCAAGATGTGCAGGTTAGGTGGATTGGCCATGCCCCATATTGTCTAGGGATGTATGGGTTAGCCATGGGAAATGCAGGGTTGTGGGGACAAGGTGGGAGTGGGGGGAAGGTGAGTCTGGGTGGGATGCTCTTCTGAGAGCCAGAACAGTCTTGCTGGGCTGAATGGCCTGTTTCCACACTGTAGGGATTATATGAATTAGGTGTCATAACCACTTTTTTCCTTTAGTTTTCTAGCTTATATTAAGAAGGACTTTAATGTTAACTATTACCTTATTTCTTTATTTCTCTGCCTTTTCTATGAAGATCTGTAATGTTTAACCTTTAATTTTGTTTCTTTTCCTACTTTATACCTGTGTTTTTATACCTAAGTACCTTTGTAGTGTGGTTGGCGTAGTGTGGAGCGGCATTAGACACTTTACACGGTACTCCTGTACTTGAGTACATGTGACAATAAACTTTAAATCTAAATCTAAACCATAGAATCCCTACAGTGTGGAAGCAGGCCATTCGGCCCATCGAGTCTACATCGCTCGTCCAAAGCCATCCCACTCACGCCCACCCCCTCTGCCCTATCCCTGTAACCCTGCATTTCCCATGGCTAACTCATTTAAATCACTAATGTGTACTTGCAAAGGCCCACCTGTCTGTACCTGAGATAGTTTCATAACCCCCCACAGTCAGACTCCCGAATTAAGATACTCAGAGAGTGGTTGGAATTTGGTGCAACATAAGGCGTTTGGGACAAGTAGATTGGATGCTTTTAAAAGGAATCTGGATGAATACATGAGTGAAAAGGATGAGATTTTATCTTGTCATTTCGCTGACAAATGCAACTCCTTACTAGTAAAGAAAGATTGCCTCAATCTGAATTGCAAACATGATTTTTATGCCTGGAAAATTAGTGAAAGCATCAAACAGAGATGTAATCAGGAGAATGATTATCTCAGAAGGCGAAGGTAAGGCAGTGACCCTTCACTGATACCTCATTACACGAGATGTGTATTCTTCACAGGGTTGTTGAATCCTCAGTCAAGCTTCAGTCAAACCACATCATCTTGTTAAAAAAATTATAGAAGGAATTTTTCCATGCCTACAATTACTCAGGACTTGTCGCGCTGAAACTGGCTATTCAGCCCATCGGGTCTACCATGGCCATAAACTCTCTCACTTCAGCCATTGTGCATTTATCTCTACAGAGTGTTAAAAGTTAATCTCGTACATAATGCTTTTATCAGCTCTATATTAGGGTGTGCAAAAATAGGTTTCTTTTCATTCTCATGAACATTGATTGATTGACTGATTTATTGTTGATGATGTGCCGAGATACAGTGAAAAGTGTTGTTTGGATATTATACAGACAGATCATACCATGCAAAGTGCATCAGGGTAGCAGAACAGAGTGCAGAATACAGAGTATCAAATGTATAAGAATTGAGGGGCAGAATTAGCACACACACACGTTACATTCAGAGTGCTCTGGGATTGAGACTGTAATGACATTAATCTAGTTTTCTTGCCAGTGGGTTTCAATCATGGGGTTCATTTTTTTTGATATGGTTAGATTTATTTATTAGGAGAAAGTGAGGACTGCAGATGCTAGAGATCAGAGTCAAAATGTGTGGTGCTGGAAAAGCACAGCAGGTCAGGCAGCATCCGAGGAGCAGGAGAGCCGATGTTTCGGGCATAAGCCCTTCATCAGGAATGTGATTTATTTATTGTCATGTAAATTTTGTTACAAATTACAGTGAAAAGTGTTGTATAGTGTTGCCATTTTCTGACACCATCATAAAACACACAGTGCCAATGGAAGTGGTGGAAGCTGGCACATTAGCAACGTTTAAGATGTATCTTGATGGATACATGAATGGGAAGCGAACATTCCTCCTGCAACATGTATGAGGTGAGGGATGCCATCGACGTCCCTGCCGATTACACTTGCAGGAAGTGCACCCATCTCCAGCTCCTCCAAGACCGTGTTAGGGAACTGGAGCTGGAGTTGGATGAACTTCGGATCATTCGGGAGGCAGAGGGGGTCATAGATCAGAGTTATAGGGAAGTAGTAACTCCAAAGATGGCAGATAGATGGGTGACAGTGAGGGGGACTGGGAGGAAGCAGCCAGTGCAGGGACCCCCTGCGGCCGTTCCCCCCAAGAACAAGTATACCGTTTGGGATACTTGTGGGGGGGACGACTTACCAGAGGTAAGTAACGGGGCTCAGGTCTCTGGCACAGAGCCTGTCCCCGTTACTCAGAAGGGAAGGGTGAAGAAGAGCAGAGCAGTAGTAATTGGGGAAGGGTGAAGAAGAGCAGAGCAGTAGTAATTGGGGAAGGGTGAAGAAGAGCAGAGCAGTAGTAATTGGGGAAGGGTGAAGAAGAGCAGAGCAGTAGTAATTGGGGAAGGGTGAAGAAGAGCAGAGCAGTAGTAATTGGGGAAGGGTGAAGAAGAGCAGAGCAGTAGTAATTGGGGAAGGGTGAAGAAGAGCAGAGCAGTAGTAATTGGGGAAGGGTGAAGAAGAGCAGAGCAGTAGTAATTGGGGAAGGGTGAAGAAGAGCAGAGCAGTAGTAATTGGGGAAGGGTGAAGAAGAGCAGAGCAGTACTAATTGGGGACTCGATAGTTCGGGGCACAGATAGACGGTTTTGTAGGAACGAGAGAGACTCACGTTTGGTATGTTGCCTCCCAGGTGCAAGGGTACGTGAAGTCTCTGATCGTGTTTTCCGGGTCCTGGAGGGGGAGGGGGAGCAACCCGAAGTCGTGGTCCACATTGGCACCAACGACATAGGTAGGAGGAGTGCCGAGGATGTTAGACAGGCTTTCAGGGAGCTAGGTTGGAAGCTCAGAGTTAGAACGAACAGAGTTGTTGTCTCTGGTTTGTTACCCGTGCCACGTGATAGAGATTCGAGGAATAGGGAAAGAGAACACTTAAATGCGTGGCTACAGGGATGGTGCAGGAGGGAGGGATTCCGGTTTTTGGATAACTGGGGTTCTTTCTGGGGACGGTGGGACCTCTATAAACAGGATGGTCTACACCTGAAACTGAGGGGCACCAGTATCCTTGGGGGGAGGTTTGCTAGTGCTCTTGGGCGGGGTTTAAACTAACTCTGCAGGGGCATGGGAACCCAGACTGTAGCTTTAGGGTGCAGGAACTGGAGTGTAGGGATTTAGGAACATGGCATCAATTTCAAAGGAGAGTGCCTGTA
The DNA here is from genome assembly GCF_004010195.1 of Chiloscyllium plagiosum. Classification (NCBI taxonomy): domain Eukaryota; kingdom Metazoa; phylum Chordata; class Chondrichthyes; order Orectolobiformes; family Hemiscylliidae; genus Chiloscyllium; species Chiloscyllium plagiosum. The sequence goes on along the minus strand of NC_057734.1, from coordinate 8,342,373 downwards.
AACAGGAAAGTGGCTTGAAGTGTGTATACTTCAATGCAAGAAGTATACGAAATAAGGTAGGTGAACTTGCAGCGTGGGTAGGTACCTGGGACTTCGATGTTGTGGCTATTACGGAGACATGGCTAGAACAGGGACAGGATTGGCAGTTGCGGGTTCCAGGATTTAAATGTTTTAGTAGGGACAGAGGTGGGGGTAAAAGAGGGGGAGGTATGGCATTGCTTGTCAAAGATAGTATTACAGAGGTGGAAAGGACGATGGATGAGGACTTGCCACCTGAGGTAGTTTGGGCTGAGGTT
>NC_057734.1:8310688-8339523 GCF_004010195.1 Chiloscyllium plagiosum | reverse complement strand
TGTTTTCATTGGAGAAAAGAAGGTGTAGGGGTTACTTGATAGAGGTGTACAAGATGATTAGGGGTTTAGATAGGGTCGACAGTGAGAATCTTTTTCCAAGGGGGCATAGCTTTAAATTAAGGGGGGTAGATATAGGACTGAATTTAGGGGTAGGTTCTTCACTCAGCGAGTCGTAAGTTCATGGAATGCCCTGCCAGTAGCAGTGGTGGACTCTCCCTCTTTATGGGCATTTAAGCGGGCATTGGATAGGTATATGGAGGATAGTGGGCTAGTGTAGGTTAGGTGGGCTTGGATCGGCGCAACATCGAGGGCCGAAGGGCCTGTACTGCGCTGTATTCTTCTATGTTCTCTGTTCTAGAGGGATAGAAACCATGCATGGGCAATAAGTCGTGGATCTAAGTAAGGGTCAGGAATCAGCATAGGCTTGGTGGGCCGAAGGGCCTGTTGCTGTACTGTATTGAATTGTATAATTGTCTAAAATTGTATAAAAATAAGCCAAAACATCAAATATAAAATGCAGAAAAGCAAAGACATGAAGGCATTGCTTTATTAAAAAAACGATTTGTAAGAACGATGTTAAAATTAATTAGGATTCGCTGTAGCAGCTTTTTAATGAGCTTTAAATAAAAGAGGAGCAAGATTTCAATTAACTGGCAGTACGCTGCATACACAGGTAAACTCAAGGGGGTTTTGTGTACTTTTCTGGGAATTGATTCAGAGGTTTGGAGACTTGTGGTATTTACAGCAAAGCTCCATGAGCGAGTACAAACAAACATGGAGGCTGCAGTTACTGGAGAGACACAGAGAGCCTCCTGGAGAATCAGCATCTCCTTTTCATTACATGATTGAAAAGGTTGAGCAACAGCCTCAATTCCCAACCTGTCAGCATTTGGTAAATTGTTACTTTATTGCTGGGAGCAGTTTGCGAAATCAGTGGGTTTTCCGTTTCCTGAGCAAATCGAGAGCGGTTCTGTTTCAGTGTTTTTTTTACATTGATTTTGAGGATTGACCCGATCCATCTAGAAACTAAAACAAAAGGTTTGTTTTACATTGTGCCTTAGGATGTGTCAATGTCAATCGAGCACTCAATCTCTCCTTCACTCGCTCTGTCCTAACCGTTTTCCACCTGTGTTTATTGTCAACTCTGGGAGATGTTTTCTTACGTTAAAAGTGTTATATAAAAGCAAGCCATTATTGAAGATGACTCGTGTTGGCCAAAGAGTTAGTTTGCTGTAGAGATTTGTACTGATTGGGAATACTGCATTTTTGTAGAAGCTAACGCGTTGGCAGTGAACACTCGGAAATTTCCGAATCGTCAGAGTGGTACCCTGAAGGTCCATTGATCACAATATACATTAGGTGACCTGAGGATGTAAAGGCAATACATTAATGAGAAGTCATTGTTTCTTTCTCTGTAATGATGAAAAACATTCCCTGATATGAGGAGCAAGCATAAGCATTCCCACACTATTTGCACATCCCTCGATTCCTTCAGTATTCCAAAATCTATCAATCTCAACTTTGAGTTGATTTGTTGCTGTCACATTGTACCTAAGTACAGTGAAGAGTTTTGGTTTGTGTGCAGAACATAACATATAAGGATGTAGAGATCACAGGGTGATTGAACAGAGCAAGGCAGACAAAGTTATGGCTGAATAGGTGATGTACAAAAAGCAAGATCGACATTAGATTTTAAATTTGAGAGGTCCATTCAGCAGTCAAATAACAGCAAGGATGAAACTGTTCTCATACCTGTTGGTACGTGTGTTTCAGCTTTTGTATCTTCTGAATGTGCACAATTATCGAACATCCGTGGCTGTCCATGATAAAGATTTCCAAAGATTCCCCAAATCATTGAGTGAAGAAACATCTCTCCACCTCACTAATAAACTCGGGGAAGTGTGGCACAGTTGTAACAACATTGGACTATCAACCCAGAACCCCAGGTTTATGTTCGGGGGCGTGGCTTTGAATCTCACTGCAGCAAATGGTGAAATTTGAATTCAATAAAAAAGAGGTAAAGCCTTACTCTGATGATGACTTTGAAACAATTATCATAAAAGCCCATCTGGTTCACTAATGTCCTTTAAGGAAGAAAACTGCCATCTTTACCTGGTCTGGTGACGCCAGACCCACAGCAATGTGGTTGACTCTTAACTGCCCTCTGGGCAATTAGAAATGGGAAATAAATGCTGGCCTAACCAGTAACACTAACATCCCATGAAGAAACAAAAGAAAATGTATGACTTTGGTCTGAGATTGTGACCCTTTGTTCAAGGGAAAACATTTTCTCACGACCTAGCCTGTTGAATTCCTTAAGTATGTTGCATATTTCATATTAAAAGGGGTAGCATTAGCTTTATTGGCTGGTATAGTGACAATAATGAATTTGGAGCCCGTTTTCCAACAGGCCATAACCATTCCAAATGAATAGCGTGAAACAATATCAAGTTGAGAAAGGATCCCAGAAATAGACAGTGAAGTGAATGGCTATAGTGCTAAAATAAGAAAAGCAACAGTGGAATAGGGGCTGAAATAACTCGTTAGATCCCATCCACAATCACCCTTTATTTATAAATACATAACCTTTGACAATAGCACTGCCTGTCACTGAGTCAGGCATTTCCCAGTCTCAACCATCCCTGACAGTCATCCTTTCATTTCAGGGGCGGGATTCCCTGGTCGGACCAGATTAACAGCCCCAATCAGGGAACTCATATTCTATGAGGTGACCTCGTTACAATTACTACGCAGGCAAGTCGGGAATTTGTCCCTTTAAATATGAGATTGCGAGAATCACGACCTGTATTATCCTGGGGCCAACTGGATGTTCACCCGTTCTGGCAGAGTTGAATCTGCAATGCAAGAGGGTCAAATTCATTTTCCTTTGATGTGAGTGAATGAACGGCAGAAGGAGGAGAAAATGAGCCGTAGCGGGAAGCGCAGGGAGGCATTAGATTGTTGAGAGCAATCCATTCTGAGATGAGAATTTAAAAGAGCAACAACAAAGGCGCATCTGAGAAGTGGGAAAGACAACTCGCTACATTAAACCTGTTGGCTGCAGTCGGCCGTGTATAGTTTACATTGTCACAAGCCCAGTTCCTGAGGGAGGTAAAAATTTGCAAGCTGTGAAATATATTCCTGACTCTCAAAGGCAACAGCATAAAGAAAAAACCTGCAAGTGATCCATCTAACATTACAATCCATATTATTCAACCCCAGCTGATTCTTTTCTACAAATTGCCATGCCCACAATAAATCAGGCGTGGAATTTCAGGACTCAGGATGTTTCAGATACTTGGCTCATTGTCTGTATTCTTTTTTAACTGATATTAGAAAGAGAAGCTCAAAGGAGCAATGACAAATGTATACATGAATATTTGAGACTGAGGAAGAGAACATTCAACACATCATTTCGATGTTGGCTGAAGAAACCTATTCAGCCGTACTCCCAATTTCCATCACTTGGTCGGCAGCCCTGAGGGTTTGACATTTGAACTGTAGGGTTTAGATCAGAGTGGTGCTGGAAAAGCACAGCAGGTCAGGCAGCAGCCGAGGAGCAGGAAAATCAACGTTTTGGGCAAAAGCCCTTCATCAGGAATAGATTTGAACTGCAGGTCCCAGTATTTCTTAAATATGATGAGTGTCTCTGCCTTTATCGCTGTTTCAGACAGTGAGGTCCAATTTGTTTTGGGTTCAGTACTTTCCCCAACTTTCCCCTCTCAGCTATCGACTATTGACTAATTGTACATCTACACAGCCCTGGTTGATGACTTCTCTCAAAAGGAAATTGGTCTTTCAAAGGACAGTACAGCACAGGAACAGGCCCTTCGGCCCACCAAGACTGTGCCAACACTTGGTGCCATTCTAAACTAAAACCTTTTGCTGCTACACAGAGCTACAAGGAGAGATTGGACAAACTGGTCTATTTTCATTTAAACATCAAAGGCTGAGGGGGGACCTGATAGAAGTTTGCAAAATTATGAGAAGCAGGGATAGAACGTTAGTCAGTGTCTTTTTCCCAGGATAGAAATGTCAATTTCTGTGCAGTAGGGTTAATGTAAAAGGGGGAAAGTCACAGGAGATGTGAGAGGCAGTTTTTTTACTTGTGATAAATACTTAGAATGCGTTGCCAGCAGAGATGGTAGAGGCGGATGTAATAGCAATGTTTAAGAGGCATCTTGACCGTCACAATAATCTCCAAACCAGTCAGCATCCGGGTAAACCATTTCTGTGTCCTCTCTGAAGCCACCATAACCTTCTGGTAGTGTGGCCACCAGAACTGTACACAATATTCCAAAAGTAGCCTAGCTAAAGTTCTAAACAGCTGCAGTGTGACTTGCCAATTTTTATAATGTCTACCTGAACCAATGAAGACAAACATGTCAAAAGCCTTCTTGACCACCTTATCCACTTGTGTTGTCACTTGCAGGGAACTGTGGGCCTGCATGCCTAGATCCCTCTGCATGTTAATGTTTCTAAAGCTTCTGCCATTGATTGTGGACTCCCTCTTGCATTAGACCTTCCAAAATGCATCAGCTCTCATTTGTCCAGATTAAATTCCATCTGCCATTTCTTCGTCCAAGTCTCGAGCCCATCTATATCCTGCTTTATCCTCTGGTAATCCTCCTTATTATAGGCAGGTCCCCCAATCTTTGTGTCATCCACAAGTCTAATAATCAGGCCACCTATGGTCTTCTTCAAATCATTTATATAAATTACACACAACAGGAGTCCCAGGCCTGATCCCTGCAGAAAACCATGGATCACAGACCTTCAGTCTGAAAAACACCCTTCCACTGCTACTCTCTGTCTCCTATAGCTTTATCTAGAATCATCATAATTTTATTTACCTCAGTTTAATTACCCTTCTGGATCCTCTATTCAAAAGAATATAATCTCAGCCTATTCAATCTTTCCTCCTCCTTGTTTCCAAATGATTAATTTTACTGAGCATTGCCACAATATTTCTTGGTCATCACTCCTTGCCAGCCATTGCCATTCCAACCCTGCTATGTTCAGACTTTCACCGCTGCATCATTCCATCTGGTTGGAAGCTTCCTCTTCACCTTCCGCCTGGCAGTCCCACCTCCACCCAGAAACTCATCAGGTTTCCTTTCTCTGTCTGCAACTGGTGACCATACCGTTTCAGTCTTTTCTTGGCTACTTTCTGTCATGCTTCCACAATTTTCACTGGTCACCTTGGTTAAGCTGGTTCTAGATTTTGGTCTTTCTCCTCATTCCACCTCGGTCTCCATGTCTCATCAATACCTCATTGATGTTCCTCTCTTGTTGATATTGCCCAGGTTTCCTCACGATACGACAAGGCTGGTCTCTCAACAATCTTGTAAATTCTTTCTGCAAGGCTTTTCTTTCATATGACTCTCCAGAACACTTCTTTCAGTCACTCCACCCAGAGCTAATCCATTAATTATTCTCCCGCCGCAAACCCAAGCATTGAATCTATAGACTTTCTCCAGATTATCACTCCCACATTTCACATCTTCAGTCAGAGCCTCTTTCAAACTGACTCAATAGTTTCCTGATCTTCACATCCCTGCCTATCAATGCTTTTCTCCAGATACCGAGTCATATTCGCATCATCCCCACTACATACCTCAATATCATCTGCAAACAGCACACACCAAAGCATTTCTCTCCCCACTTGGTAGAATCTCTACAGTGTGGAAGCAGGCCAATTGGCCCATCGAGTCTACAACTGACCCTCCAAAGAGCATTCCAACCCGACCTAGCCCCCTACCCTATACTGTAACCCTGCATTTCCCCATGGCTAATCCACCTAGCCTGCACATCCCTGGATACTATGGGCAATTTAACACAGCCAATTCAGCCTAACGTGCACCTCTTCAGACTGTGGGAGGAAACCGGAGCACCCGCAGGAAATCCAAGCAGACATGGGGTGAATATGCAAACTCCACTCATACAGTTGACCAAGGCTGGAGTCGAACCCGGATCCCTGGAATGTGAGGCCGCAGTGCTAACCACTGAGCCATCATGCACCCCTCACCCAGTGTTTCCTTATTTTTCTGAATTTAAATAGATATGAACAAAAATAGTAGGAGAACAAACAGGTCATTTGGTCCCTCCAGCCTGATCTGTCATTCAGTATATTGGCTGCTCATCTGATCGTGGCCTTAACTTCTCATTCCTGCTACTCTGATAACTATTGATTCCCACGTTTGTCAACAATCTATCGATCTCTGTCTTCAAACTGTTCAATGACTCTACATTGTCTGCTCTCTGGGGAAGGATGTTCCAAAATCTCACAATGCTCTGAGAGAAAACAAAATCCCCCCACATCTCCATCTTAAAGAGAAACCACTTATTGGTTGGCATTAATAATTTGTTGAAAGATTGACCTCATAAGCGAATTATATTGGTCCTGTCCTTTCATAGCTGAAGCAGAAAACATTTGATACAGGATTTGAAAGATTATAACACCCTGGATTGTCTGATCTGCTGTAAAGGAATACTAACTGTTCAGCTATTCTCATAACAGAGATGTTATGACATACCTCTGGAACAGGTAGAACTTAAACACAGATTTAGGAGAAAGTGAGGACGGCAGATGCTGGATATCAGTGTCAAAAGGTGTGGCACTGGAAAAGCACAGCAGGTCAGGCAACATCCAAGGAGCAGGAGAATCGACGTTTCAGATGTAAGCCCTTCATCAGGAATGTTTGGGCTTATGCCAGTAACGTTGACTCTCTTACACCTCGGATGCTGCCTGACCTTCTATGCTTTTCCACACTTTTTGAATCTTAAACCCAGGTTTGCCTGGCTCAGAGGTAGGGACTCTCCCACTTCACTGCAAGAGCCCAAACTCTAATTGTTCATTGAGTGGCAATTTATGGGCACCAGGAGACTCTCCACAGGGCATCTGGGATCTGTGTGAAAACAGCCTAAAACAGGAAGTGGTATAGTATTTAATCCAATGGAGGCTAATGTTTTGAAAGACAGATTAAGAAGGGGATAGGATTAAGAAAAGAGATTAAATGGCCTGCAAAATAAAGAAAAACAAACGAATGTTATTTCAATTTTTAATTTTGTCAAAGTCTCCAACAATAATTAACATCTGTAGGAAAGAAATTCTCCAGTTCTGAAATTATATTTTCAGTGCTAGAAAGGCTGTTTAGTATTAGTTAGGATGTATTCTGTAATTAGAACTTAATTTATGCTTAATGAACCAACTCTCACATTTTCTGTTGTATTCAGTCATGCAAATTTATGCTTTTCATGTGTTTGAAGGACAAATCGCTTTGTGAGGTATTGAAGGGCAAATCTTTTTGAGAGGTATTGAAGGGCAAATCTTTTTGAGAGGTATTGGAGCTTTGACAGAAACAAGGCAAATCGAGCAACAGCTTCTTCATCTCTGCATTTAACATGCACATGTGGATGACAGTGCTGCTGTCTCATTAGCTCCTTCATTATTCAAGTCACTGATAACCTCACCCCTTTCCTTACTGCAAAATCCAGATCATTAACTACTGTAGCAAAAAGGAGGGGCCACTATATTTCTGAGTGCAACAAATGTCCCTTTTTTAAAAAAATAAATGTATTGAATAATTTCCTTGTGAGAAAACACAAAGACCTAAAACTTTGAACGATCAAGGTAAGTTCTCCAGATGAATCAGTTTACGTATTGCCCAACCACTGTACCCAAAGGCACAGTACAACAGATCAAGGTACAAGATCTTCCATTGACCAGCATCTGATGTGCCTCAAAATGGATGATCTTCATAAAAGATGTAGAAACAGCATCAGGGTCCATTTACCATATAAAGATTCAACAAAGCCTGACTAGTTATTTTCCTTTATTCATTCACGGGATGAAGGTGTCGCTGGCTTTGCGGCATTTAGTGCCCATCCCTAATTGCCCAGAGGCCAGTTAAGAGTCAACCGTTGTGGGTCTGGAGTCACATGTAGGCCAGACCAGTTAAGGATCACAGTTTCCTTCCCTGATGGACATTAGTGAACCAGATGGGTTTTTCGGACGATTGACAGTGGATTCACAGTCACCATTAGATTCTTAATTCCACATCTTCTTTATATTGAATTCAAATTCTACATCTGCCAGGTCCCCAGAACATTATCTGGGTCTGTAGTATAACAGTCCAATGATAATACCGTTAGGTCATAACCTCCCCGGTTTAGTACTGATCCTTCCGCAATTGTTCACCCAGAACTCTGCCTCACTTTTCGCTATTTATGTTTCAGCCTGCGCACAAGCTTCTTTCACCACTTTGCTCTCATGTTGTCAAGGATTTTGCAATGCCAGAACCAAACGCTAAAAGCCTACTGCACCTGGCAGTCACCCACTCAAGTACTAACCAGGCCTGAGGCTGCTTAGCTTCCCCAGATCCGATACTCATAGGGCAGTATGGCTGAAGACCACCTTTTGACCACATGGATTGAGGCCCATCGTGTTTGCAGTCGAGGTTTTTTTTTACCTCACATCCCATGGCCTTGTACACTGTGGTGTTTCAAGTGTTCACCTAAATGCTTCTTAAAGGTGCCAACCAATTTGTAACTGAGATGAACTTCAAATTGCATTGGATCTCACACACAAGTTCAGGTCATTCTGCCTAACTGGTCTGAGCAGATGAACCTCTGCCCTCACCTCTGAACCTAACCTTATCAGAGTCGATAAAATGTGGAACTGGAGAAAGCACTGCAGGTCAGGGAGAGCAGGAGAGTCGATGTTTCGGGCAGGACCCTTCGTTACAACTGTCTAACCCAATCAACATTATCTTTAATGTGGAAGTGCCAGTATTGGACTGGGGTGGACAAGGTCAGAAGTCACACAACACCAGGCCAGAGTCCAACCATTTTTTTTTCCAGCGCTCCAAAAGCTTGCGACTTCAAATAAACCCATTTGACTATAAGCTGGTGTCGTGTGACTTCTGTCAATACCTTCTATGCTTTTCTTCCTCAAAGTGTTTAGCGAATTTCCCCCTCCAAAGTAATGACCTGCACTACACTTTGTGGTAGCGAATTCCACATTCTCACTGCGCTCTGAATGAAGAGATTTCAACCGAATTCCTTATTGAATTTGTTAGTAATTTTGAAGTCCTCTACAAGAAGGAACATTTTCATCCCTTCATTATTTCAACGTATGTTTGCCCCCTTAATCTTCTCGGTTCCAGGAATGATTCCATGCTCTGCATTGAGTTATCTGCCAGTACATGGTAAGGGGAATCATGTTGATAGTAACCTCCTTGAGAAAGGCAATGGGCAAAACGAGCCAAGCCAAGAACCCTGACAAACATTGACTTGCACAGCAAAGCTCACACAATTGGGTAGAGTCAGAACTAGACTCGGCTGTGATGCCCCTACAGTCAAATAGTCTACCACCATTCAGTGCAGGAACTGTAAAACCTGCGCCCCCATCTCCTCCCTCACCTCCATCCAAGACCCTAAAGGAGCCTTCCACATCCATCAAAGTTTTACCTGCACCACCAATATCATTTACATCCACCAATATCATTTATTGTATCCGTTGCTCCCGATGTGGTCTCCTCTACACTGGGGAGACTGACGCCTCCTAGCAGAGCGCTTTAGGGAACATCTCCAGGACACCCCCACCAATCAACCACACCGCCCTGTGGCCCATATTTCAACTCCCCCTCCCACTCTGCCGAGGACATGGAGGTCCAGGGCCTCCTTCACAGCCGCTCCCTCATCACCAGACACCTGGAGGAAGAATGCCTCATCTTCCGCCTCAGAACACTTCAACTCCAGGGCATCAATGTGGACTTCAACAGTTTCCTCATTTCCCCTTCCCCCACCTCACCCTAGTTCCAAACTTCCAGCTCAGCACTGTCCCCATGACCTGTCCTACCTGCCTATCTTCTTTTCCACCTATCCACTCCACCCTCCCCCCCCCACCTATCACCTTCATCCCCTCCTCCACTCACCTATTGTACTCTATACTACTTTCTCCCCACCCCCACCCTCCTCTCACTTATCTCTCCACCCTTCAGGCTCTCTGCCTGTATTCCTGACGAAGGGCTTTTGCCCGAAACGTCAATTTTACTGCTCCTCGGATGCTGCCTGAACTGCTGTGCTCTTCCAGCACCACTCTAATCCAGAATCTGTTTCCCAGCATCTGCAGTCATTGTTTTTACCTACCACCATTCAGTGGTGAGTGGACTGGCAATATGGATAGAGAATCAGGAATGAATAAACAGTAATGGGAAGGTGAACAAAGAAACAACACAATAGGTTAACTTCATCAGCTGATAATCACAGAAAAAAAACACTAAAACTAAAAAGGCAATACTCCTGAAGGAATTGAGCAAGCTTCTCAGAATGTTTTCCTGTTAAATATCAGGCTTCAAAAGCATCAGCTGGAGATCTGCTTTTCAAGTCAGGTGGCAGTGTTCAGCCAGAGCTTTTTAAACAAATTTCAAAATGCGCTTCGATATCTCGAGAAAAAAGGGTATGTCAAAGTCATTTTGAGAAAGGTATAATTTTTCCTCCATTAAAACTGCATTACTCCATCTGGACATTTTACTTTTAAAATTTAATGGGAAGGCTCAATCAAACAAAAAAAAGAAATCTTTGCTATTTTCTCCTGGTCTTCTTACGAGCTGTAATTGTATCAATTTAAAGCCTTGAAGTTTTATTAAAGCTATATTTTTCTGCTGCTGTGACCTGGGACAGAAGGTAATGTTTTCCATCACATTTCCTGCTTAATGCCTCTTTAAATCATTGTAATACATTGTGATATCTCATGAAGTTGCCTTCACATTCAGCAAAGTATCTTCACTTAGTATTCTTTAATACTTACCCAAGGCCAGAATGTGTTCACAATGCAATCAGAAAAAAGGGTAAATTTAAATTCATGGCCCTCTGTTGGCCTTGCACAGACTGCCATTGACCAGAAATGGTGTTTGCTGTCTGTCACATTCAAATGGCCAATGGCCTTCTTTGTTCAGCAGGTCTGTTATGAGTTTACCTTCTCTCTGTGTTTCCATTGCTGTTGAGACAGTGTTCAAACCAAATCCAACTCACTGATTCATTTTAAGGACCGCGTGGTGATTGTTCTTTGAATCATTTTTCAAGATGGCAGCAGAGTAGCAGCAGAACGTGGGTGTGCCTCAGTCTGGGAGCCCAGAGCTAATCTACTGCATCCACTTTACTTGATTTTTCTTTCTATGCTTCTTTTTAATGTTTCCATTTTTTACAGTGCCTTATCTTCTTTTACCAAATCTGGGTGAAAGCGTCTTCTCCCCACCCAGGCCGAGCAACGAGATGCTTCCAACTGCACGCTGTGGTGGTATGGATCAAGAGCCTAGTGTGGTAGTCTCTCAGTGTGCCAGTCTCTCGGTGCGACAGTCTCCTGATGTGATGGTCTCTCGGTGAGGTGGTCTCTCAGTGTGACGGTCTGTTGGTATAATGGTCTCTCGGTGTGACGGTCTCTTGGCATGGCAGTCTCTCGGTGCGGCGGTCTCTGTCTGCCAGACTCAGTGTGGCGGTCTCTTGGCGTGGCAGTCTCTCGGTGCGGCGGTCTCTGTCTGCCAGACTCTCAGTGTGGCGGTCTCTTGGTGTGATAGTCTCTTGGTGTGATAGTCTCTTGGTGTACCAGTCTCTCAATGTGGTAGTCTCTTCGTGTAGCATTGCCTTGGTGTGGCGGACTCTCAGTGTGGCAGTCTCTCTGTGTACCGGTCTCTCGGTGGGGCAGTCTCTCGGTGTGGTGGTCTCTCGATGTGGCAGTCTCTTGTTGCGGCAGTCTCTGTGTGCCGATCTCTTGGTGTACTTGGTGTGCCGATCTCTTGGTGGTAGTCTCGGTGTGGTGGTCTCTCGGTGTGGCGATCTCTTGGTGTGGTAGTCTCTCGATGTGGTGGTCTCTCGGTGTGGCGGTCTCTTGGTGTGGTAGTCTCTCGATGTGGTGGTCTCTCGGTGTGGTGGTCTCTTGGTGTGGTAGTCTCTCGATGTGGTGGTCTCTCGGTGTGGCGGTCTCTTGGTGTGGTAGTCTCTCAGTGTGGTGGTCTATTGGTGTGGTGGTCTCTCGGTGTGGTGGTCTCCCAGTGTGGAGGTCTCTCGGTGTGGTGGTCTCCCAGTGTGGAGGTCTCTCGGTGTGGTGGTCTCCTGGTGTGGCGGTCCTGCCTGTGGGATGGGGTGGTCTCCTGGAGTGGTGATACCCCAGTGTGGTGGTCTTGTCCAGGAGGAGGGGCTTGGGTCTGCATTAGCCATGTGCGTCAGTCTTGGCCTGGCCCTGTGTACCAGTCTTGGCCTGGCCCTGCATGTCAGTCCCGGCCTGGCCCTGTGTATCCGTCTCAACCTGCTCCTGTATGTCAGTCTCGGCCTGCCCCTGTGTGTCAATCTTGGCCTGCCCCTGAGTGTCAGTCTTGGCCCTGGCCCTGTGTGTCAGTCTCAGTCCAGCCCTGTGTGTCAGTCTTGGCTTGGCCCTGAGTGTCAGTCTTGGCTTGGCCTTGAGTGTCACTCTCGGCCTGGCCCTGTGTGTCAGACTTGGCTTGGCCCTGAGTGTCAGTCTCGGCCCTGGCCCTGTGTGTCAGTCTTGGCTTGGCCCTGAGTGTCAGTCTCGGCCCAGCCCTGTGTACCAGTCTTGGCTTGGCCCTGTGTGTCAGTCTCGGCCCTGGCCCTGTGTATCAGTCTCGGCCCTGGCCCTGTGTATCAGTCTCGGCCCTGGCCCTGTGTGTCAGACTCAGCCCAGCCCTGTGTGTCAGTCTCAGTCCAGCCCTGTGTACCAGTCTCAGCCCAGCCCTGTGTACTAATCTTGGCCCAGGACTGTGTACCAATCTCAGCCCAGCCCTGTATGTCAGTCTCAGCCTGGCCCTGAGTGTCAATCTCGACCTGGTCCTGTGTGTCAGTCTCGGCCTAGCCCTGTGAGTCAGTCTCGGCCTGGCCCTGTGAGTCAGTCTCGGCCTGGCCCTGTGTACCAGTCTTGGCTTGGCCCTGTGTGTCAGTCTCGACCTGGCCCTGCATGTCAGTCTCGGCCTAGCCCTGTGAGTCAGTCTCGGCCCTGGGCCTGTGTGTCAGACTCAGCCCAGCCCTGTGTGTCAGTCTCAGTCCAGCCCTGTGTGTCAGTCTCAGTCCAGCCCTGTGTACCAGTCTCAGCCCAGCCCTGTGTACTAGTCTCGGCCCAGCCCTGTGTACCAGTCTCAGCCCAGCCCTGTATGTCAGTCTCAGCCTGGCCCTGAGTGTCAGTCTCGGCCTAGCCCTGTGAGTCAGTCTCGGCCTGGCCCTGTTTATCAGTCTCAGCCTGGCCCTGTGTGTCAGTCTCAGCCTGGCCCTGTGTACCAGTCTCGGCCCAGCCCTGTGTGTCAGTCTCGGCCCAGCCCTGTGTACCAGTCTTGGCTGGGCCCTGAGTGTCAGTCCCGGCCCTGGCCCTGTGTGTCAGTCTCAGTCCAGCCCTGTGTACCAGTCTCATCCCAGCCCTGTGTACCGATCTCAGCCCAGCCCTGTATGTCAGTCTCAGCCTGGCCCTGAGTGTCAGTCTTGGCCTGGCCCTGTGTGTCAGTCTCGGCCTGGCCCTGTGTGCCAATCTCGGCCCTGGCCCTGTGTACCAGTCTCTGCCTGGCCCTGTGTGTCAGTCTTGGCTTGGCCCTGAGTATCAGTCTTGGCTTGGCCCTGAGTATCAGTCTCTGCCTGGCCCTGTGTGTCAGTCTCGGCCCAGCCCTGTGTACCAGTCTTGGCTGGGCCCTGAGTGTCAGTCCCGGCCCTGGCCCTGTGTGTCAGTCTCAGTCCAGCCCTGTGTACCAGTCTCAGCCCAGCCCTGTGTACCGGTCTTAGCCCAGCCCTGTGTACCGGTCTCAGCCCAGCCCTGTATGTCAGTCTCAGCCCAGCCCTGTATGTCAGTCTCAGCCTGGCCCTGAGTGTCAGTCTCGGCCTGGCCCTGTGTGCCAGTCTCGGCCCTGGCCCTGTGTACCAGTTTCGGCCTGGCCCTGTGTGTCAGTCTTGGCTTGGCCCTAAGTATCAGTCTCGGCCTGGTCCTGTATGTCAGTCTCAACCTGGCCCTGTGTACCAGTCTTGGCCTGGCCCTGTGAGTCAGTCTCAGCCTGGCCCTGTGTGTCAGTCTTGGCCCAGCCCTGTGTACCAGTCTTGGCCCAGCCCTGTGTACCAGTCTCAGCATGGCCCTGTGTGTCAGTCTTAGCCCTGGTTACCAGCGTACCCTGAACCCAGTAGCTGTTAATGGAATTGTAATGCATTTTTACTTTTTTTTCTTCTTATTTATGACTTCTGTCATTAATTTAGGTGCTTTGGTATGGCGACTTATAAAACATCTCACTGTATTTTAGTTTTATAAAAATACACGTGACAATAAATTGCTATTCTATTCTAATGTATGTTTGACACTTTTGTGCCCCATGCGTTCAGTATTCTGCTTTAGCTGCAGATGTAATTGTCACTGTGTTGGTAGTATTCCTCAGATAACAGGTAGAACAGTATGTTAAATAAATATTATGCCTTTAACCTTGAAAGATCTCAGTGCGTGTTAAATACCATGCTCACTAAATTATAGAGATAGATAAAGTATGTTACATTCTTGACAATGTTCCAAATGTTACATATCACATTATTTTCTGATAACACTGAGGGCAGAATTTTCAGAGGGAACAAGCACATAGACTTTGAGGGGCTCCGTGCTCCACGAATAGTCCCCATTAACCAGCTGTGTGGCTGGGCATCAAAACTGGCAGCCTGGGCCATCAACAGTTAAATAAATAAATCATGCTTTTTTGATCTTGTTACCATCCCAATTGACTGGGATAATACATTGCCCATAAAAGTATAGGATAAGAACCAGGAGCTGGAGTGGGAGTCCAGCCTCTCAAGGTAAAAACAATGACTGCAGATGCTGGAGACCAGATTCTGGATCAGTGGTGCTGGAAGAGCACAGCAATTCAGGCAGCATCCGAAAAGCTCGAAATCGATGTTTCGGGCAAAATTATTCCTGATGAAGGGCTTTTGCCTGAAACATCGATTTCGAAGCTCCTCGGATGCTGCCTGAATTGCGGTGCTCTTCCAGCACCACTGATCCAGAGTCCAGCCTCTCAAACCTGCCTTACCGTTTAATGCGACCAGGGCTGATCTCAAATCAACTCTTCCTGCCCGCTCTTAATAAACCTTCAACCCATTACCAATTAAAAGTTGATCTATCTCCTCCTTAAGTATACTCAGTGTCCCCACATCCACCTCACTCTGGGGTAGTGTGTTCCACAGATTGCTCTTCATCTCTGTTTTACCTCTGGCTCCCCTCGGCCTAAAACTACGATCTCTCATTCTTGATTGCCCCATGTGAGGAAACATTCCCTCCACGTCCACTTTGTCAATCCTCTTTAGCATTTATATGCCTCAGTTAGATACCCTCTCATCCTCTTAAACTCTGGCGAGGGTATTCCCAAACTGCTCAAGCTGTCCAAGGCTCGGAAGACATCTCTGGATGGCCCATGCTTTAATATGGTTGACAGTAGAGAGTGTTTTCTTTTGCTTTTTGTGACCAATTTGAGAAAAAGACACTGTGAAATGGGGGGCAGTGGGCCACATAATTCAGGAGGGGTCCTGGGCGATGGAGGTCAGTCCCCACAAGATTTCACCAGTACCCATCATTCCTTCAAAACCTCACTTCCCTCACCCTGCTGGTTAGCCTCTTGGATTCCTCCCTGCCCAGAAACCTGGACTTAACCTGCTTCTGACAGCCATCGATCCCCCCTAGCTCTGACTAGCAGTCCTGGCAGTGCCCACTACCCATGCCCCAGTGCTGGAATCGCTGACCAACGCAATTAGGCGAAAGTGCGTACTGCGATGCTGGGGATTAGAGTCGAGAATGTGGTGCTGGAAAAGCACAGCAGGTCAGGCAGCATCCAAGGAGCAGGAGAATCAATGTTTCAGGCAAAAGCCCTTCATCAATATGATTAGTCAGCAACCGTGAGATAAGACCTTCCCCCTTGTACTCCTAAAAAAGCAGTTAGGACCTGAAAGAGTTATATAGTGATAGAGTCGTACAGCACGGAATCAGACCCTTCGACCAAGCAGTCCATGCCGACCATAATCCCAAACTGAACGAGTCCCACCTGCCTGCACTTGGTCCATATCCCTCCAAACATTTCTTATTCATGAACTTATGTAAATGCCTTTTAAAAATTGTAACTGTGCCTGCATCCATCGCTTCTTCTGGAAGTTCATTTCACACACGAACCACTCTCTTTGTAAAGAAATTGCCTCTCATGTCTTTTTTAAATCTTTCTCCTCTTACCTTAAAAATGTCCCCCCTTGTCCTGAACTCCCCCTAGGGAAAAGACACCAGCCATTCACCTTATATAAACCCCTCATTATTTTATAAGCCTCTACATGGTCACCCCTCAACCTCCTATGCTCCAGTGAAAAAACGTCCCAACCTATCCAGCCTCTCCTTCTAACTCAAGTCCTCAAGCTGGTGATGGGAATTGAACCCACGCTGTTGGCATCACACTGCTCTGTAAACCAAGCATCCAGCCAAATAACCTTCCTATATAAGGGCGACCAGAACTGGACACAATATTCCAGAGAGGCCTCATCAACATCCTATACAACCTCAACATAACGCTCCAACTCATATACTCAAAGGTCTGAGCAATGAAGGCAAGAGTGCTAAATACCTTTTTAACCACCTAATCTATATGTGATGCAAACTGCAAAGAATTGTGTATCTGAATTGTGTTAATGACCAACATAGAATAAACTTTGTCCATCAGGATATAAAGGTCTCTGTGTGGGATGAGCTAGCAAGTTCTCCAAGAAAGTTCTGTATGCGTTCACCTGGAAACATTTAATACTACAGAGAGTGTTCTTAGTGTTAACCACATGAAGCTAAAGTAATAATTTGTATTTATTCTTAACCTGAGCCTGATAGATCATCATTTGTCTTGGGTGCAGTGTCAATATCTATTAAATGATACATAGAGTAATTGAGTAATTGAAATCAACAGCGTGGAATCAGACCCTTCGGCCCAACTTGTCTAAGCCGCCCCATTTTCACAATTAAACTAGTCCCATTTGCCCTGCATTTGGTCCATATCCTTCCATAGCCATCCCATTCATGTACCTGTCTAACTGTTAGTTAAATGATGAAACTGTAGCTTTTTTCCCCATCATTACCTCTTCCCAGACACTCACCACACTCCGTGTGAAAAGAATGCCCCTCTGGACCCTATTGTATCTCTCCTCACTCACACTAGATCTGTAGTAAACATACGCAGTGTTTAATCAGGATTGAGCCTGCCTTGTGCCATGAACAGAGGGTGTGCATCATTTCCAACATGATATCAGTAGCTTAGATGGATACCGGTCTGAAGGATTAGTGCCAGTGAATCTAACCAAGATATCCCAACATATGCCCTTACCTTTATCCTGTCTGCAGCAATCTTTTGGCACAAGATGAGCTTCATTTTGGTTTGTTGGTTACCAGCTGATTTTCCTTAGCACCCAGCCCTCATGTAGCAAGCCATTAGCAAACACGAGTCATTATTTAGCCTTTCGGATTAACCAGGCCATTTACCAAGAACATTATTGATTTTGAACTTCAACTGCCCACATTTAAACACACAGCACTCCATTTGAAGGCACTGACAGGTAGCGCATAAAATAAATAGTCATATACTTGAGTGATAGTCAATCTCATGAAAAAATTGACCCTCTACGTTTGGCCAAATAATCTGGAATTTTCCATATATCTCGTGTGAAAATCCGTGTGCCGGCCTTCGCATCCCGTTGCACCTTTCCATTCAGCCAGTTGTCCCAACCTTCTCCCGGTCTTCCACTCCACGGGCTGCTGCGCTCCATTCCAGGTTTTTAGGATTATCATAATTCATTTCTCTCTTTATTCCTTTAGAGATCAACTGGGCTTCTGCTAATGATAAGGTATGAATTTTGATGGGTATGAATTTCAGCCCCTCAAAAGTAGTATCCGTGTAATAATCGACCCCATAAATTTAACCTTAAAAAGTGGTCAAACAAATTTGATAATTACAGTACTCGAGTACATTCGGTGTCAGAGATGCACGAAGTGTTGGCCTTCATTAGAGAGCCCTTGACTGGTGGTGAGTTTAACCTCGGGCAAGGGGAAAGATTGAGAAGGAATGTCGTTCCTGGTAACTTCAGCCAGTGCAGGAATTGAGCCCACACAGTTGGTGCCCCTAACGAGCTGACCAGCCAACTGAGCTAACCAACCAACCTATGCAAGAATATTAACTACTCATTAACAAATACTTCATTGGCTTGAAGTCGCTATGCACCAAGGGGTTCTCCTGAACACTGCAGTGGAAATGCGAGTATTCTTTTCGCCTCTTTATTGTGTACTCACATTTTGGAAAGAAAATGACTCAAAATGAACATTCACACAAGTGCACTTCACGTGAACCCTTGTGAATTCTGTTTTAATGAACATTGTGTTGACATGTGGCTGCTTTCGGCTTTAATCTGTTCAGTGTAGCCGATAATAAATGTAATCACAGTTTGTTCACTCTTGTCATCTGAAGGTCTGTGACACACAGCCGAAGGAAAGAGACACTCATCTGCATAGTTAAACCTGATTGCCATTGCAAAGACGACTGGCTCCTACTACACTAGGCAAATTATCTGAAAGTAAAGGAGCGATATTAATGTAGCACCTTTTACAACCTTAGGATGTCCCAAAGTATTCCGCAGCGAGCGCTGTTCTCATGAAGTGTAGTCACCGTTCGGATCTAAGAAAGCACAAGTTCTGCTCTAATGGCTTAGTGAGGTTACAGTGACCCTTCAGGGAGTCTCCGAGGAGCTGTTAACACAAGAGCATCTTCAGAGCGAACTGCCTTGAGCAGGCTATTAATAATGCGGCAGAGGAACCATCCTCAGCTATAACTAGTCCCTGCAGTACCATTTTTGGAACAGTACAGCATGTAATTAGAAATAGCACTGATAAACAACAAGAGGAGCTTTAACAAAGCGTAGGACCATGGAGTAATAAATCATTCACTGGCAGACCCAATGCGGGGGCAAGATAGCTCAGAAAATACATCAGCAATATTCAGAACAAGCACTGGAGTTCTGCTTAAAGCCAAGGGAATGTGCACATTTGGTCCTCTGGGACAGACTTTCTTGTCATGCAAATTCAGCATTCATTTGTTAAGGTGATAGCCATGATTTTTTGAGAGGGTAAAAGTTTAATTATAACTGTGCCTATAAATCATTATACTACAGAGCAAGATTTCTTCAAACCAATGCTGCTTTAGTTTTGTGCATGAGGGGGTCAAAGCCATTGACTGCTGCTTTGGTATATATGAAAATGCAACATACAAATGCTAATTTGTCATTACAGTGATTTCCTTCACTTGTTAACACTAATAGTTAGCACTGAACTATGATTTGAATGCTCATGCATAGAGTAATTATTCTTTGTGCCATGTTGGAACATGTGTGTGATCATCAAAAGCAAACGCAAGGATTTAAATGCCAATGAAAGAAGTAAAGAAAACGTACTTTTTCTTAGCAGTCAATGGGCAATGGCAGGTCATTTGGACAATGCAGCTACAAGAGCTTAATGGTTATATTCCTGGAGCAGAAATCCCAGACTGTAGACAGATCAAGACACATCATGGCAGCTGGGGCACTTAATTTCAACTCTTAAAAAACAATTTGGAATAAAAGGTAAGTATCAATAATATGAGCATGAAACCACCAGATTGTGGTGAAAACATTACTTCTCTTCTGGGAAGACAAAATGCAGTCCTTGGGCAGTCCAGTTGGTCTGAGACTCTGGACCCAAAGCAGCGTGGTGGACTGTTAACTGCCCTCTCAGATGGCTCTAATGAGACAGCTAGTAGTAATCAGGCTTTTTCCAAGGGCATTTAGGGATAGACAAATAAATTCTGGCCTTACCAGTGAATTCATGAGTGAAGGTAGGTCATAGGATCCCTATAGTGTGGCAGTAGCCCATACTAACTCTCTGAAGAGCATCCAACCCCTCTACCCTTTTCCTCTAAACCTGAACATCTTTGGACTGTGGGAGGAAACCAGAGCTAACCCTCACAGATGCAGGGCGAATGTGCGAACTCCATACTGACCATGATCCAAGGGTGGAATCGAGCCCAGGTCCCTGGCACTGTAAGGCAGCAATGCTAACCACTGAGCCACTGTGATGACTTGTGCTGATGGACTATGTGAACCTCCTTACATCCTTCTTCATCCAGTCATATGTCAATCTCTTCTTTCCTTATGTGTCTATCGATCTTCCTCTTAAAAGTATCTGACATTAACTTTAATCACTCCCTGTGGTAGCATGTTTTAGGTCCCCATCATTCTCTGGGTGAACCAGTCTCTCCTGAATATCCCATTGGATTTATCAAGACTATCCGATGTTTATTGCCTCCTCATTTCGGTTTATCCCACAAGTGGAAACACCTTCACTATTTCAACACATTCAAACTTTTCAGAAGTCTTGTGTTAGGTCACTCATTTACCTTTTGAGGAGCAAAGAGACCCAACTTGTTCAGTGTTTTCTGTAGATGTTAGCTCTCACTCCTCTTGTCATCTAATGAAATGTCATATAGAAAGAGAAATATAACAGTGTCATGGCCAAATGAAGAGCTCGCTAGCAGGAATTAATTCATTCAGGAGGGTTGAATCATAGAATCTCCACAGTGTGGAAGTAGGCCATTCCACACATTGAGTCCACACCCACCATCTGAAGTGCATTCCATCCAAATCCACTCTATAACCCTGCATTTCCCATGGCTCATCCATCTAGCCTACACAGCCGTGGGCGGCACGGTGACACAGTGGTTAGCACTGCCACCTCACAGCGCCAGAGACCCAGGATCAATTCCTGCCTCAGGCGACTGACTGTGTGGAGTTTGCACATTCTCCCTGTATCTGCGTGGGTTTCCTCCCACAGTCCAAAAATGTGCGGGTTAGATGAATTGGCCATGCTAGTGTTAGATGTAGGGGAATGGGTCTGGGTGGGTGCACTTCGGCCGGTCGGTGTGGACTTGTTGGGCCGAAGGGCCTATCTCCACACTGTAAGTAATCTAATCTAAAAAATGTAAACGTGGGACACTATGAGCAATTTAAACAAGACCAATCCACCTAACCTGCACATCTTTGGACTGTGGGAGGAAACCAGAGCACCCAGATGAAATCTGTGCAGACACAGGGTGAATATGCAAACTCCACGCTGGTAGTTGTCCAAGATTGGAATCGGACCCAGATCCCTGGTGCTGTGAGGCAGCAGTGCTAACCACTGAGCACCGTGCCGCCCCCAAAGGTCATTTTGATATCAAAGCTGAACTCTTTCTTCTAATTATTCCTGCCAACATTAGTGCATTTTTCAGTTAAAGTACCCCTGAAAAGGAGCCAGTCTATTACTTTTTATTCTGTATATAGGTTTCCCCACGATTCAAAAGCTGAGTGATTTGATGCATGAAGATTCCTTCCTGTAGTGCGATTAATTTAACATCGTGATGGATATGTTATAATTTGGACATGGTATTTGTCTTATTTTTGTTGCTGCATCCCCATCAATTATTCTTTGCAGGAAGATAGCAGTGTTTCCATTTAAAGTTATGGGTTGCCTACACCATTTCTATCTGGTGTTGCTACTTTATGGCCATAATCTCCCTTTATCTTGCTGAGTTAGAGGAAGTTATTTCAAGGGAAGCTTCTTCCCCTGTCTCACAGCTGGTTGATCCTGTAATTATCTGATCTCTGATTCCACGCAGGCAATGAAAGGGGTTGATATATTGCACTTTCTCTGCAGTGGACCAGATGAAGAAAGGGGATAGAGGAAGATAATAGCTCTTGTTCATGCTCGCTAAAGTGCACCTCTTTCTGGCTTGAGAGATCCTAAAGGATCTTGTTACAGCAAAGTTGCAAGTGCCCTGATTGCTTCCAAAACCATGTCACACAAAATGAATCGTCGCAAAACGGAATGCAAGGTTTGTGTAGTCCACAGGGGAAGGGCGTTGAACAACATGTTGGACAAAAGAATAAATGTTCAAGCAACAAATGTAACTGAAACAACACAACTCCATGAATTCAATGATAAAATTACTTATTTTCATGGGACTTCTATTTGTTATTATTGACAGTCATTTGGAAAGGAAAGCACTTCTGTTTTATGAGGTGAAAGGGACTTCAACAAAACATCCTCAATTAATCTATAACATTAAACCAATGTGCATAGTTTTTATTGAACAACTCCTGCAATCTTGCCAATGCTTAGCCAAAGTAAAGTAATTGTTTCCAATGAAAGCAGGCCTGGCTTCCAAAAGACAATGCTCTCTCCTTCTCTTGACAAAAGTCTACAGCCTATTATTAATTATTGTGAGTTCCCTTTGAAACTAATTGACTGCTGCCCTCAGTTACGTTTATTCCAATTATTCTGTATCACGCAGTGCAAGGCAGGTGTAACTTGTAAGGATTAGTGTTTTCAATGGGTTAAGAGTTGCAGAGATGTCTGGGGAGATGGACAACATCTGTACCACAGGTCCCCTAAGGATCTCAGACTATGCCTTGGAATTGTTGAATCTAAAAAGAAGTGCATCACAAAGGCTGATAATGTAGCCCCATGCTGGCTCTCCACTGGAATAATTTAGTTCACTTTTCCTGCTCCCCCCCCCCCCCCCCCCCCATCCCCATACTGTCATAGGATTCCTACAGTTTAGAAGAGGCCGTTCACCCCATCAGGTCCACACTGGCCCACTCAATGTATCCATGGAACTGAAATCACTCAACTCTTGAACCATTCCTGAAAATCTGAAAGATGTTTATTTCCAAGGACTGACTGCTAACAGGTACATTTGGGGGTATTGGCTGTAAACTAAACGATGGTGAAGGTGAATGGAAAAGGCTTTGAATCTTTCACCGATTGCCAATAACATTAGGAAATAGAAGTCACACATTCTTCCTGATTGTGGCCCTCTCTTCCTTTGGTGACAGTATTAAGCCCTGTTGGATGAAATCATTTGAAAACAACAAGAAAGAACACCTACAGTGTCATTCAGAAACAGGAATGGAATTTTTCATCCTGTAACAAATTAAAAGTTGTGATATTAATAACATCTGTGTTGGCCAGATTGGCAAAGTAATTCAAGCAAAATGACACACACACACACACACATACATACACACTCACACACACACATACACACTCACAGACACACACGTATATATACATACACACAAAAGCACAAGTGCATATACACACACACACATGCATATTCATACACAGAACAACCTCAGTTATCCGAACATCAATTATCCAAATTTAGGATTATCCAAACAAGATTTCAAGATCCTGTAAAAATGGCATGAGGCAACTCAGCATTGGCGTGCATTGCCAGATAACTGAGGCAAGTTCAGATAACTGGCACTCATAAATTACAGCTTGTTTATGATCAGATCAGTTATCCGAACAATCAGTTATTTGAACAATATATTCCCCGCCTGTCTCGTTCGGATAATCAAGGCTGTTTTGTACATAGACACACACACAAACACACATAAAAGGAGGGTGCATCTTGCAAAATGATGTTTTAAAAATGATAGTGTGATATTGATAATCGACGGAGATGCTCTCACTGTTCTCTCCCAAGAGCACTGTCAGTGGAATATCAGTCCTTTTGTGTTTCACTACCCTGATTCCCTTTCTTTGGATGCTTCAACTGGATCCCTTGTTCCAGTTACTGGGAGAGACCACAATACATCAAGAAAGCAGCCGGCAGAGGTTATTTTCTTGCTTCCTGGTTCAGTAGAGTTTCCTCTTTAACAGCAATGGGATAAAATCCAATAACAAACTATATCCAACAATAACTTTCTTGCAGTGTTTGGGATGAATGGGTGAGGAACAATTGACAAGGGGAGGAAGTGGGAACAGGTTACTGGGTTGGATGATCAGACATGATTGTATTAAATCATGGAACAGGCTCTAAGGGCCAAACAGCCAGCTCTTCCTTCTGTATTCTATGGTTCTAACTATCTACTGGTAGACTATTAAAAACAAAGGAGGAATCTGCATTTTTATAGCACCTTTCCTGACCGTAAGATGCCCTTGAGTGCTTGAGGTGTCATTGCTGTTTTAATGATGTAGAGGTGCCAGTGTTGGATTGGGGTCAGAAGTCACATGACACAAGGTTATAGTCCAACAGGTTTATTTGAAATCACAAGACTTCGTCAGGTGAAGTCACTTCCTTTTAAATAAACATGTTGGACTATAATCTGATGTATTGTGACTTCTGCTGCCAATTTAATGCAGGCAACTTATTGCTTAATGGACACACAGAACGATCCCACAAATAATGGTATTATATTGACCAGATAATCGTGAGGAAAATTCTCCAACTTTTCATTGAAATGGTGCCATGGAATCTTTCACCAAAGGAGATACTAACATTAAAACTGGCCCACCTCTCAATTGTCAATGTACATTTACTTTATGATCAATTCAAAGGGAACTGAAACTGGACATGGCTTTCCAACCTATTGGGGAAATGACCCTGAGTCTTATTACTGTTCTCTGAGTGAGCCTTCACTCAATATACATCAGCTTTCTACTGGTGTGCAATCTTTGTATGTATAGCACAAGAATTAGTATGGACCAAATGGCCTTCGTCTCATATCATTGTGATGAAAGACATTCATCAGAGCAGTACTGTCCATCCAACCTCTGGTCACTCTAGTGCTGGCATACGGTGTAACTTTGATTTTATTTTCTGTCCATGTGGAGCATCACTGGGTTTGGAAGGGGGCAAAGTGGCAAGGAAGGAGAAGTAAGAGTCAGCACATTGGCTTCAGACATCTCAATTCTCGAAGATTGGCTTTTGTGGCAAAGAAAGGAATTTTCCAGGAACTATTCAATATTGGATTTGCCTGAGGGCAGATTTCATTGACTTCAGTAGTCGGTCAAGTGCAAATGATTATGGGACGATGTAGCACAGTGGCTCAGTGGTTAGCACTGCTGCTTCAAAGTGCCAGGGGCCTGGGTTCAATTCCACCCTCAGGCCATTGTCTGTGTGGAGTTTGCATGTTCTTCCCATGTCTGTCTGGGTTTCCTCCAGATGCTCTGCTTTCTTCCCCCAGTCTAAAGATGTGTTGGATTGATCATGGGAGTTGCAGTGAAAGGGTAGTGGGTGAGTCTGGGTGGGATGCTCCTCAGACAGTTGGTGTGGACTTGTGGGGCCGAATGGCCTGTTTCCACACTGTAAGGATTCTATGATGTAACTGAAGTGTTTAAGTTAATCAAAGGATTTAATCGGGTAGACAGAGAGAAACTGTTTCCACTGAACATCCAGAAGGGGTAGAGCCTTAAACCGACAGTTTGACCCAAGGGGCGTGAAGTCAGAAAGCTCTTCTTCAAGTGTATTGGAAATAAGGAACTCTCTCCCTGCCCCACCGATCTCCATTCACCCCTCACTATAATAGTAAAAAATGAAGGTGGGGAATCAATTGAAAAATTCCAAACTAAGGGTGATAAATTGCCCTAAGAGTGGAAAGATAAATGGAAACCAAGATAATCTGATGAAGTTGAGATATAGAGCAACGATACACCTAATGGAATGGCAAAATTTACTTGCAAGGCTGAATATCCTATGTGGACTACGCTAGATGTGTGGGGTTTTCACTGGCAGTACTGTTTGCTATTTAAAAGCATATACTGCAGTCTGCAGTATTAATGAATATCACTTTAATTTTTGATGGGATTTATTTTGCGTAATATAAATTTGAGTCTGCATTTTTATTAGTGCATCGCTTTTCATCATTGAATCAGTCGAATGCTTTTGGCATGGCAAGACTTTGCTTTCCAATTCCCTTTTTGTGTCAACATTCGTACTCACTCATTCACTTAAGTTGCAATTACCAAAGTCCATCTGGGGTAAAAGTCTTCTGAGAATTTTTAACGATGTTTCTAAATTTGAAGGATCCAGGAATAGTTCTGGAGGTGACAAGCATGGCAGGCATTGTGGATTGTCACGCATTATGGATTCCTTCTCCTGGAGGCCTGGATATTATGATTGTTCCTTCATGTGTTACAAGGGATCCATCTGCAGCTCTCCTGGTTCACAGAGAAAGCAATCACAAGCCAGGCTGTATGAAGTGGGAACTGGCTGATCCCATTGTGAACGGCAGTGACCACATCTGCAGCAAGTGTTGGTTGCTGGAAGAACTCCGGCTCAGAGTTGACGATCTGGAATCTGAGCTTCAAACACTGCGGCGCATCCGGGAGGGGGACGAGTTACCTGGATGCTTTGTTTCAGGAGGCAGTCACACCTGGGAAATTAAGTAATTCACATTCAGTTAGTGATCAGGGACATCAGAATGTGACTGTAAATGAGGCAGGTAGGGGGAACCGGAGTTCAGGAGTGCAGGAGCCTCAGCCCTTGACCTTGTCCAACAAGTATGAGATTCTCGCTCCCTGTACGGATTAGGAAAAGGGCTCTGGACAGGATATGCCAGCTGACCAAGGCACCATGGTGCAGAAGGCCATTCAAGAGGGGAGAGCAAAAAGACAAGTAGTTGTTATTGGGGATTCTATAATTAGGGGAACAGATAGTATCCTATGCAAGCTGGATCGGGAGTCTCGCATGGTGTGTTGCCTGCCCGGTGCCAGGCTGCGGGACATCTCCGACCAGCTTGAAAGGATATTGGAGCAGGAGGGGGAGGATCCAGTTGTTGTGGTCCACGTTGGGACTAACAACATAGGCAAAGCAAGGGTGGAGGACCTGTTTGGGGATTATCGAGACTAGGAAGAAAATTGAAGTACAGGTCCTCAAGGGTCATAATCTCCGGATTACTGCCCGAGCCACGTGCCAATTGGCATAGGGATAAGAAAATTAGGGAAGTAAACACGTGGCTAAGGGATTGGTGTGGGAAAGAGGGATTCCACTTCATGGGGCATTGGCATCAGTTTTGGAACCGGGGGAATCTGTACCATTGGGATGGTCTCCACCTGAACCGATCAGATACCAATGTTCTAGCGAAGAGGATAAATAGGGTGGTCAGTAGGACTTCAAACTTCTTAGTTGGGGGGAAGGGAAAGTGAAAGCAACAGGGAGTATGGAGTTAAATGGAAAGATAAGCAGGAGGATAGCATGTGCAGGTGGATTTAACCTTGAGGCAGATTAGGAATGCAACAAAAAGGAAGGATAACTTAGGACAGCTTATGACTTCCAATATCTCTAATGATAAGAAAGTTAGCATTAAGGCACTTTACCTGAATGCTCGTAGCATACATAACAAAGCCGATGAACTAATGGCACAGATAATAGTGAATGATTATGATGTAGTAGGCATCACAGAGACTTGGTTACAGGGGGGTCAGGACTGGCAGTTAAACCTCCATGGTTTTTCAACTTATCGAAAAGACAGAGAGGTGGGCAGAGGGGGTGGGGTTGCCTTGTTAGTTAAGAACAAAATTAAATCTATGGTATTGAATGACATAGCGTCGGATGATGTAGAGTCTGTGTGGGTGGAATTGAGGAACCACAAAGGCAAAAAAAACATAATTGGAGTTGTGTATAGACCACCTAACAGTGGACAGGACCAGGGACGCAACATGTACCGGGAAATAGAGAAGGAATGTCAGAAAGGCAAGGTTACATTGATCATGGGAGACTTCAATATGCAGGTGGACTGGGTAAATAATGTTGTTAGTGGACCTAAAGAAAGGGAATTCATGGAATGCTTACAGGATGGATTTTTGGAACAGCTTGTCATGGAGCCCACAAGAGAGCAGGCTATTCTGGACCTAATGCTTTGCAATGAACCAGACTCTATAAAAGATCTTAAAATAAGGGAACCCTTAGGAAGTAGCGACCATAATATGGTAGAGTTCAGGCTGGAGTTTGAAAGGGAGAAGGCAAAATCAGATGTAATGGTGTTACAGTTAAATAAAGGTAATTATGAGGGCATGAGAGAGGAACTGACGAAAATAGACTGGAAGCAGAGGCTAACCGGGAAGACAGAAGAGAAAAAATGGCAGAAGTTTGTAGGTATAATTGAGGACACTGTACAGAGGTTAATTCCCAAGAAAAGAAAGATTAACCGGGGAGGGATTAGACAACCTTGGCTGACAAAGGAAGTCAGGAAATGTATTAAAGAAAAAGAGAGATCCTATAAAGTGGCTAAGAACAGTGGGAAATCAGAAGATTGGGAAGGATACAAAAGCAAACAGAGGATAACAAAGAGTGTAATAAGAAAGGAGAGGATCAAATATGAAGGTAGGCTAGCCAGTAATATTAGAAACAATAGTAAAAGTTTCTTTCAGTACATAAGAAACAAACGACAGGCAAAAGTAGACATTGGGCCACTTCAAACTGATGCAGGAAGCCGAGTGATGGGAGATAAGGATATAGCAGGAGAACTTAACAAGTACTTTGCGTCAGTATTCACAGTGGAAGACATGAGTAATATCCAAAAAATTAAAGGGTGTCACGGGGCTGAGTTGAGTATGGTTGCCATTACGAAAGAGACAGTGCTAGAAAAGTTAAAAAGTCTTAAAATTGATAAATCTCCTGGCCCCGATGGGATACACCCTAGAGTTCTGAGAGAGGTGGCTGAGGAAATAGCAGAGGCATTGGTTGAGATCTTTCAAGAGTCACTGGAGTCAGGAAAGGTCCCGGATGATTGGAAGATGGCTGTTGTAACCCCCTTGTTCAAGAAAGGATCAAGGCAAAAGATGGAAAATTATAGGCCAATCAGCTTAACCTCGGTGGTTGGTAAAATTCTAGAATCCATCATTAAGGATGAGGTTTCTAAATTCTTGGAAGAACAGAGTCTGATTAGAACAAGTCAACATGGATTTAGTAAAGGGAGGTCATGCCTGACAAACCTGTTAGAAT
>NC_057734.1:8290097-8310499 GCF_004010195.1 Chiloscyllium plagiosum | reverse complement strand
CCAAACTATCTATCAATATCTCATTCAGGGATAACCCAAAATCACATGCCTCTGCCAATCGCCTTAACCTCATCAAAAATCCCGATTAGGATTTCC
The DNA here is from genome assembly GCF_004010195.1 of Chiloscyllium plagiosum. Lineage (NCBI taxonomy): Eukaryota > Metazoa > Chordata > Chondrichthyes > Orectolobiformes > Hemiscylliidae > Chiloscyllium > Chiloscyllium plagiosum. The sequence goes on along the minus strand of NC_057734.1, from coordinate 8,310,403 downwards.
CCTGGTTCTCGAAGTGCCAAATAAAACCATTAGTGCCTCAGAATTACAGGATGCTTGGATTCATAATATTCCTTAACTAAATCCATCAACTCTTGAAATGTTTTAGTTATCTGGTGCCTCAAGGAAAGTTAGGCTTCTAATAATCGAAAATGCTGCAGGTCTGCAAGCAGTCAGAAGAATTTTTCGTTGCTTTTTATCTGCCCCAATGTCGTATGCCCAGAAAAAAAAACACATTCTTTCCACATACTGGACCCAGTCTTGATGGCAGGATCGAACGTGTTAAGCTTCCCAAATAAAGGCAACTCAAAGATGACTGTTGTGAGCAAATTTTCTTCAGGATCGTACTGATCTCTCTCATCACCACTGAAATAACTTCACACAGCCGGTATCCCGTCACCAAGTCACCCATTACCTATACATGCACAATGCATGAACTCTGATCAGCTAGCTCACAGCCAGTGCCCAGAGTGAGAAGAATCCCTGAGATTCTTGTTTATATCTGTCAGTCAGGGCTCCCTGATTGGGGACGTTGAGCTGAGCCAATCAGGGTACTCATAATCAATGAGATCCACCTGGCCAATCTCATTCCAATCTCTACTTGAAGACGTTCTCTAAAATGATTGTTGTTTCTTTTTACAATGTACAAATACAATATCAAAAGTACAGACAGTTCAACATTTAAGGGCTACGGGGAGAATGCGGGTAAGTGGAGTTGAAATGCCCATCAGCCATGATTGAATAGCGGAGTGGACTTGATGGGCCGAATGGCCTTACTTCCGCTCCTGTGTCTTATGGTCTTATAGGCCGTTACATGTTGCTGTGACTCACTGTGTATTACCATAAAAATCAAGCCACACTATTTCTGGGGTCATTGCAAATGTGAAAAACCACCAAATTGCCCAATTTATTGTTGTAAATTCACTCATGGGACATGGGCACTGCAGACTGGACCAATATTAAACGCCCATCCCTAGTTGCCCTTGAGAAGGTAGTAGTGAACTGCCTTCTTGAACCTCTGCAGTCCATGTGCTGTAGGTACATCCACAATGCCATTAGGGAGGTAGTTCCTGGATTTTGACCGAGTGACACTAACAGAACAGTGATATGTTGCCAAGGTTGAGTGGCTTGGAAGGGGAATTTGCAGGTGATGGTGCTCACATTTACCTATTGCCCTAGTCCTTCAAGAGGATAGTGGTTGTGGGTTTGGAAGGTGCTGTCAAAGATGCCTTGGTGAATTCCTATCAAACTGTCTGAATCAGATTAAAACAATATCCACACAAGGATTAGTCCTTCATTCAACGATTGAAGATTCATCCTATCAGTGTTGATTCCTTTATTTCTCCTTCAACAGGAAGTTGGCAGAGAAAGTTGAGAGGCGGCCAGCTAGTTTGTTGCTGGAGACTTCCTGGTACCTCCACACAGACAAAGGCAGAGAGAGAAAAGGATATTGATGCTTTCTGTTTGCAGGTGAGATGCACTGGCCCCACACAAGCCATTGTCACCTGGTCAGAAACCAAACAAAGAATTGTTCTAAAATAGTTATCCCCATTTCAAAACCCATTGTCTCTGATCTGATTGCTTTCACCCTCACTGTCCCAGAAAAAGACCCTATTGGATGCAGCTCACAGTATACATGATCATTTTTCTGCCATCTTTTTTCACAGCCTCCTTGGTTTAAAGCAGTATTTTCCTTTTTTGGTTACAGTCCAAAGACAAAGGAAATAAAATGATATGATCTTTACACTCGAGTCAGATTTGCTGATACTTTCACCACCTACTTACTGTTAAACTTTGGTGTATCCCAGTCTAATAGAAATAGATGCTCTCACCTTACAAATTTATAAGTAATTCCTCAAGATGATAGCTTTTAAAGACACTTATTGCCTTTCATAGTACTTAAACACGCAATGAAACATTATTATAGAGTGATAATAATTACACATTCTTAAGGTCACAAGTTCTCAGAGATTTTGAATGCTACGGTTCATAGCATCAAAGCAAGTAGAATTCAAAATTGTCAAGTACTAAGACATTTATATGAACACCTTCACTTTTTTGCACTGTTTTGTATTCATATATTGTTAAGGTTCAGATGTAGTATTTTTATGGAGTTTGTCATACACAAGAAGATATGTAACGAAGGAAAAACATCATGTCCATAGATGTACTGTAGTACAGGGTTCCCCTTCAAGGGCCAATTATGATAGTGTTTTGTATTTAATTGACTTGACTTGAATAACCTCAGGGCTTTTTTGCAAGGTCAGTCTTTGTCAATGGTCTTTGATATATTTCTGTCTTCTTTCACTGTCTACTTAAACTTACCCGAACATCCGCTCCACTCTGTTTGTACCTCAGTTCCAATAGACTTGAACTGAATTAGAATGCTGCAAAATACTTTCAGTGTTCACATTTGTCAGGATGATCAGCATTACCTTTCATTCTTGTCATCTACCAAGTTAGGAAACCCCACCCATTAGCCCTTATCCTTCTGAGGTATGTCACCTTCTGATTTTAGGTCTCTAAAGTAGAAGAGTTTGCAGCATTTTTTTCAGAAGCATGATGCGATTTACCAATGTGTCCATCTGACCTTCGGGAGACCTTTTCAAATGTCACTCACTGAAAATGTGCCATGGTCACATTTTCTTTACTAATGCTGTTAGGATGTAGCTCAATTCCTTTCCATTCCTCAGACATATTTCACAATAAGGTCGCAGTATATGTGTTGTGAGTCTAACAGTCCCACTCACTGTAGGATTAGCCATACCCACACCCTTATAAACAGAACCGTGGCCAGTTGAGGAATCCAGCTAGTTTGATATGGAAATCCAGCTCTTGAAAGCCATCCTCTGGAATAATGGCTAAGGCCAAGGACCTGTGGACCTGAGAATTGTCCGATCTACCTCAGGTTACCCTCAAAGTGTATCCTAACTATCTCACACATTTAAGCAACAACAACAATGCAGCAACATCAGACGTTCCGCGGTGATTGGACTCATGCTAGATAAAATTAAAATATCAATTAAAAAGATGGAATGTTCAAGGAATTAGACAGGCAACCAATTTCTGAGTGTCAGTTAGACTCGTAGTGTGGTGCACTTGTCTTTTCTGGAAAATACATGTTTTAATAGACAGAACTTTTTTTTGCTGCAGACAGAAAGAACATATACACACACTGCAACTGTTCCAATGCGACAAAATATATGGCCGCCATTTTCTGATGTATTTCTCATGGCAATGCTTTGACCGGTCAGAGCCAACCTGTCTGCTTGAAAATTTAAGCAGAGCTTGGCAGTTAACTGCCAGTTGTCATCAATGTTCCCTCTAAACTGTGTGCAGCACACTGATCACGGCATTGACTTCTGATTCTGGAAGTCATTGTCATGCGTGGGCCTTAAAGACCAACACTGGGCCAGAAATTGCAGAATCCCTACAGTGGGGAAGTAGGCTTTTTAACCCATCAGTTCAACACCACCCCTCCAAAGAGCATCACACCCAGACACACTGCCTTACCTACGTTTCCCATGGCCAATCCACCCTAACCTGCACATCTTTGGATTGTGGGAGGAAACCAGAGCACCTGAAAGAAACTCCACGCTGACATAGGGAGAATATGAAAACTCCACACAGACAGTTGCCCAAGGCTAGAATTGAACCCATGTCCCTGGTGCTGTGAGGCAGCAGTGCTAACCACTGAGCCACCATGCCACCAAGTAGGAAGTTAAGAAGTAAATCCAAGTATTCCCCCAACTGGAAACCATGAATGAACTGGGAGATCCACCCCTTATTGAAGTCCAAATCTGAGACATTCAAGTCGGATGACCCTGAACTCGACAGGAAATCTAAGTTTGACCTTCATAAAGCCATCAGAGAAGCCAAGAGACAATATCAGACTAAATTAGAGTCCCAGACTAACCATACATACACCTGCTGACTGTGGCAAAACTGTGTACTCAGCCCCTTACTGTACTCCTCATACACTCACAACTGTGTGGCCAAATTCTACTCCAAATTCATTTACAGATTTGTTGACAACACAACTGTGGTAGGGTGGATCTCAAACAATGATAAGAAAGTACAGGAGAGAGGAAGAGTGCTTAGCAGCATGGTATACAGGCAATAATCTCTACCCCTCAATGCCAGCAAAACAAAGGAGCTGGTCATTGACTTCAGGAATCAGAGGGGAGGACACACCCCTGTCGGTAGCAATGGTGCTGAGGTGGTAATGGTCGAGAGGATCAAGTTCCTAGGAGTAACCATCACCAACAATCTGTCCTGCTCCATCCATGTCGATGCTACAATTAAAAAAACACACCAAACTTCTATTTTCTTGGAAGGCTAAGGAAATTTGGCATGTCCATGATGACTCTTACTAATTCTTATAGATGCACCTTAGAAAACACTTTAGCCAGATCCATCACAGCTTGGTATTGCTACTGCCCTGTCCAAGACCACAAGGAATTACAGAGTCATTAACACAGTCCAGTCAATCACACAAACCATCCACTGACTCTGTCTATACTTCCTGCTGTTTCGGGAAAGTAGCCAACATGATCAAAGATGTCTCCCACCCCAGTTATACTCTCTTTCACACTCTTCTCTCGGGCAGATACAAAGGTTTGAAAACACGTACCATCAGATTCAAGAACAGCTTCTTCCCCGCTGTAATAGAGACATAGAGATGTACTGCATGGAAACAGACCTTTCGGTCCAAGTCATCCATGCCGACCAGATATCCTAACTTAATCTAGTCCCATTTGCCAGCAATTGGCCCATATCCCTCTAAACCCTTCCTATTCATATACCCATCCAGATGCCTTTTAAAATGTTGTAATTGTACCAGCCTCCACCACTTCCTCTGGCAGCTCATTCCACACACGCACCACCCTCTGTGAGAAAAAGTTGCGCCTTAGGTCCCTCTTATATCTTTCCCCCTCTCCCTAAACCTATGCCCTCTAGTTCTGGACTCCCTCACCCCAGGGAAAAGCCTTTGTCAGTTTATCAAATCCATAAACCTCAAAAGGTTACCCCTCCGACGCACCAGGGAAAACAGCCCCAACCTATTCAGCCTCTCCCTATAGCCCAAACCCTCCAACCCTGGCAACACCCTTATTAGAATTTTGAATGGACCTCTCATATATTAGAGTCGATCTTACCCTGCACCTTCTCTGTAGCTGTGACACTGTATTCTGCATTCTGTTCGATTACCCTGACATACTTACATTGGGTATGACTTGACTGAACAGGATGCAAAACAATTCTTTTCATTTTATCTCAGTACATGTAACAATAATAAATCAAATCAAAATAAACTTAGAGGACATCATTTAACTGGAGCATTCTCTATGACAACTCCTCTGTAGAGGAGTCCAGTTGCCAATCCGTCAACACTTTTCTCTAAGACAGTGTGAAATTTGTTTTCCCTTTACGCTGATTTTGTTTAGTGAATTGTCCTGGTGAGTACACAATGAAAAGCTTTGACATAACGTGTCCTTTTTTTTCTCAGCAAACACAATAAGAAGACTGTAAATGAGATCCGACAATTGCCTTCCTGAGATGTTCCCAGATATTACTTATCTGGCCTAATATCATGGCCTGTTTATTGGTTATCTGAGCTAAGCCCAGTGCTTCTCCTGCTATCAGCTCAAAGAGATTTTTCTTCATCATTTCTCTGAGAGCATTGTCAGAAGTTCCCTGAAGAGTCTGGCATTCGTTGAAATAAATCATGTTTCAGGTCATTAGCAGTACAAGAAAAATCGGTGTCTATTTCACACAAAGGACCACAGGTCACAATGAGTCTTAAAAGCTGACTGAAATAAGATACAAAATGAGAAAATGCAGAAATTGGTAAACGGTTAATATTCGATGTTTATTTTGAGGATCGACTCAGGTTCTGTGATTGATTTCGTGTTGTTGACTTGAAGATTAAATTCCATTTGAATCATACTTCAGGGAGACCAATTAATTAATTAATTTTCCAGCATTTTCCAATCATGCACATCTCCAAACCAATATCATTTAGACATCTGTCTGAGCACTCAATTCTTTTTAGAGATAATTGGTGACTTCACAACAGAATGAAAGCTGAGCTGACCATAACAAGGAAAGATTTATCTCAATATTGACCATTAATGATTGTTGTTGAACTAATTTTGATGATAATAGGCAGATAATAGATTTTTTGTAGCTTGATGCATGCAACAGGAACTTTTGTTTAGTGTGGATTGTCACATTTCTGCATGCAAGGATAACAGGTAATCACACATTCTTACTAATTAGATTCTAGTTAGGTAATGAAATATAAAATTGAACAAATATCTTTTACTTGACAGTGGGTTTATTACGGAATGCAGCTTTGTATACCTCGGCATCCTATCTTAGCAACTCAATGATCCAATAGTCCCTTTCTTATTTTTCAAATGAACCTATCACCAAATCAGCAATCACTATTTACTTATGTTATTATTCCCCCACACTTTCACTGTACAGTGGTAGTGCTTATTTTTTCCCGTACACCACTCATGTTGTGTATGTACATGTGCAGTGACTCAGTAAAGACACCATGTGTAAATGACTTTATCCAATATTCACACCACCAGGAAAACACTCACGCGGCCTGGGGAACCAGTAACCAGAAAAACCCAATAAGGCCATTGGTAGCAGTCCCTTTTCTTTTGTGTTACCCCCACACTAATGCAACGCAGCAGCAGTGCTAACTCTTTTTCCCCACAGCACTTGTGTGTGTGTGAGTGCAGGGACTCAGTGAAAACCCCATGGTGCAAATAATTTAATTCAATATTGCCACCACCAGGAAAATCACCAATCTAGCAGGGGAACTAATAACAAGCAAGGCCCAACTGGGGCAATGCTTACATGAAAAACAAATTGAAGGATGAGGGTAGGGATTAAATCAAAATAAAGTTGGAGGAGGAAATAAAGCACTCCACCTCCCACGGTGCCCATCTCTCCCTAAAGGCACCAAGAGTATTGATGGACACCTGGGCTCAAACATAACTGTGCAAGAGAGGCAGACAGTCAGTCATAAAGACCTCCTCTACTGCCCGCTGCCTGGACCTATTAACGGCCCCAGGAGCAGACCCACGAGGAGAACCTCTGACCTGCTGTCTCTCCTTCGCACCGGGTGTCTAAAGGTCAGGAACATAGGACTGAAGTGCAACCAAAAACGTAAAAAGTCTTTATGAAAACTAAAAAGGGAGTGCAAATGCCCTGACCACATGTACACATGGTCCACAGCACAGCACCACCAAACACCAATTGGGCCAGGAGTCCCATGAACCACAACAATCTGCAGTTGCAAGGGACTACTGCATGCAATGCCTCCAACCCAACTCCCTCAGGCAAGAGCAGTCCCTTTTTACATGTGCTCAAGATACTGATTCAATCAATACCTTCAAGTTAATTACCCTTAACCTTAACTTAGCATTAACAAGTCTGAGTCTTGCAAGTAAGTTGTACTTCAATGGGAACCTTTAATATAAAATGAGGGGTAAACCGTCTGATTCACAGAGTCCAAGCCTAGTGAACCTTTTATTAACCAGCAGCTGTAGGGACCAAACATTGTTTGATCAAAAGCTCCATATAATCAATGTTACAACACCCAGTACATATTAGATTTGTAATGCTGGGAGTATACCCATCACTGGTATACTTTGCTTACAGCATAAATCGCTCAAATAATGATTCAATTTTGCCTTAAATAAAACTTACCGGCAGGGAGCCGTCTCAGTCACACCCTCAGCCGGCTTGCTCTGATGTTGTGGAGATCACTATAATGCAGTAGACCTGATATTTCAGCGATATCATTTTTGCTAGTTTGGTGACAGAACAGATTCAAAATGTGCCCGGTTAAAATAAAGTTTGCTGTGTTTAATATATGCAAAATACAGCTGCATAGGATTGTACCTGATTACTGCTGAATTCTCTGCCTTATTTGCAATTCTGTATTCATGTTTCATACTTCGAGAAATTGTCCTTGCTTATTTTGTGCTTTACTTTATGTTAAGTGGTTGTGGGGTGGTTGCATCAATTTGAAACAGAATAAAATAGTATATCTCAGCGTGCTTGTGGGAGTTAATAACACTAGTGGAAACAAAGTCGAGCTGAGAACTCAATCCCTATAGTCACTTATGAACTTATTCCCTCAGCAGGCTGGCTGACCTAATGAATCCCTTTCCACACTTGGAGCCAGTGAGTGGCTGGTTTGAGTATGTCAGTAGTTTAGTTAATCATCTCTGCTTTCAAATCTCTTCTCTCAAGGTTAGTCCTTTGTAATGTGTGGATATAATATTGTAATGACTCCTGTAGAGACTGAGAAATTCAAACTGCCTGATTATATTAGCTGAAAGGATAGCACATCAAAATTCCACGTTATGAAAAATCTTTACTGTAAGAAATGACTGAAAAAAATTAGTGGCTGAACATTGGTTTCTCTTGTAGACAAATTTTGCATTGAACTTGAGGAATAAATAGTGCCATGATTCTTATCACATGGCACACCCTCAGTTAAGTTATTGTTCTTAAACAGTTACTGTCACTTTCAAGTGGGCTATTTCCACTTTATTCTCCCAGCCAAGTAACTTTTAATACCATGGCTCTCTCACTGTGAGAGTTACACTGTCGATATCTTTCACCAGCTCCAAGATAGGCAAATCCTTTCTTTTAATATTCTTTCATGGGATGTGACCATCATTAACTAGTCCAGCATTTATTGACCATCCCTAATTGCCCTGGAGGGGTTTCCTTCTTGAACCTGTCCATACGGTGCAGGAAAATCCACAATGCTGTCACTGAGGCCGTTCCAGGATTTTGCCTCAGTGACACTGTTGAAATGGTAACATAGTTCCAAGTCAGGATGATGTGTGGCTTGGAAAGGAACTTGCAATTGGTGTTTTTCCCATGTATCTGCTGCCCTTGTCCTTCCAGGTGTTAGAAATTGTGAAGTAGAAAATGGTGCTTTGGTGAGTTACTGCAGTGTAATTTATAGAGAATGCACTGATGCCGTTGGTCTTGAAGGGAGTGTTTGTTGAAAGGTAGTGAATGTGCTGCCAAGCAAATGGGTTGCTGTGTCCTGGATGGTGTGAAGCTTCTTGGGTGTTGTTGCAACAGTACTCATCCAGGCAAGTGGGGAGTATTCCATCACACTCCTGACTTTGTCAGTCTTTGGGGTGTAAGGAGATAAGTTCACCATTGCATTATTCTCAGTCTGTGATCTGCCCTTGTTGCCACAGCCTTAGTTTTTTTTAATTGCTGGATTGGTCAACATTAATTGCCCTTCCCTAATTTCCATGAGCCGTTAAGAATCTTCCACACTACTATAGGTTCCGAAGTCAGATGGAGTCATAGAGTCAGAGAGATGTACAACACAGAAACAGACCTTCCAGCAAACTTGTCCATGATGACCAAATATCCCAACCTAATTCAGTCCCATTTGCCACCACTTGGCCCATATCCCTCTAAACCCTTCCTATTCATATATCCATCTAGTTGCCTTTTAAATGCTGTAATTGTACCAGCCTCTGCCACTTCCTCTGGCAGCTCATTCCATACATGCACCACCCTCTATGTGAAAATGTTCCCCCTTAGGTCCCTTTAATATCCTTCCCCTCTCACCCTAAACCTATGCCCTCCAGTTCTGGAAGCCCCACTCCAGGGAAGGGACTTTGTCTATTTATCCTATCCGCGCCCCTCATTATTTTATAAACCTCTATGAGGTCACCCCGCAGCCTTCGATGCTCCAGGGAAAACAGCCCCAACCTATTCAACCTCTCTCTATAGCTCAAACCCTCCAGCCATCCCTTTACCTGCGACTGTGAAGACCAGATGAGCAGATTATCTTTCCTTACGAACATTAGTGAACCAGATGTATTTTTATGACAATCAGCAGTACATATATGGTCATCATTAGATGAGCTTATAATTCCAGATTTTCAATGAATTCAAATTTCGCCATGAGTAGATTTGAACCCACCATCTGAGTATTAGTCTCACATTCTGGATTGCTCATTAGTATCATCACCACTACACCACATGGATGTTGATTGTGGAGGATTCAGTAATGGTAATGCCATTGAACATTGAGGGGAGATGGTCCAATTCTCTTGTTGGAGATGATCATTGCTTGGCACTTACCTGGTGCAAATGCGGTTTGCCACTTGCCAACATAATCCTGCACGTTCTCCAGGTCTTGCTGCATAATAATGCAGTCTGCTTCAGAATCTAAAGGGTCACAAATGGTGTTGAACAATGTCCAATCAACAATGAATATTCCTATTTCTTATTTCACAATGGAGGAAAGTCACTGATAAAGCAGCTGAAGATAGCAGCTGAGGATGTCCGAGGAAGCTTGTCTGAGGACAGAGATAACTGATCTCCATAATCTTTCCTGGTGCTATGTATGACTCCAATCAGTAGGGAGTACTCTCACCTCTCCTACTCTCTGCCACAGCGGCTCCCACTTTCTCTGATCGGGGCCCTTTGTAATCGCATTTCATCAAATACTGCAATAATGTCAGGGACACCTCACCCCTGGAGTTCTGCTCTTTTTGTGTATGGTTGGGCCAAGGCTGGGTGAGATTAAAGTTTGAGTAGACCTGCAGTTAACCCAAATAAATTGTCAGTGAGCAGGTTTTTGCTCGATGCTGATTGATAACACTGTCAGCAACACCTTTCATTGCTTTGCAAATGATCAAGAGTAAATTTATAGGGTGGTATTTGGCTAGGTTGGATTTACTCTACATTTTGGTTCCAGGAAATATCTTAGTAACTATCCACCTTGTCAGGTAGATGCCAGGTAGCACTCTTCAGGTTATTTTAACTCCTCATAAATTCAGTCCTGAGTCTGAGCATGAGCAATAGAGTTTGTATTTTCTCTGCTTCAGATGGAGCCTGGCTGTTTCTATGTATTGCTCTTACTTTCCAGTGGCTGCATACCACACAGGACAGAAGTGCAATTGATGCCTGCCTGTGATATTTCTGGATTTATAGGGAAGTTTGTAACCTGATCTCAAAATGGCTTCCTTACTTTTTTCTCAATAGAAACAGAAAACACATCAGTTTTGTATCTAGTTATGAATGCTGATCACATATCTCTGATCTAAAATACTTTCACTTTCGAGACACTGGAGTAATTTACACTAAAATTGTTTCCAATTTGATAATTATAACAACTTTCTGGTACTTTGGGAGACTTACACACTGTTCAATGCAAACTGAGAAACTGCTGGCATTGGCTTCCAATCTGATTACCTTGTACCTCCCACTCAATAGAACAAAAGAGTCTTCTTTTGGCTTTTAACAATTATACCACCTACACTTACTGTCAGGCAGACAGCAGTACATGTACCGTGAATGATTTCATCTATTCTACATTTAAAGTCTCAGCGTATTATACTTGTAAAAACAAAAAAGTGCAGACTTAAAACGTAGTGGTATTACAAATCATGCAGTTGTAACAGTATGTAAAATTCAAAAGCATATGATTTCCAGCAACTGTGGACTGTGATCCCATCTGCCTTTCCTTCCACGAGCAGATGCTCCTTGAGTAGTGCAGCTCCAACTCCTTTATTTTCTAGTCTTTATTGCCTTTTTGTGTTATTTTCTTTTCCGTGCACATCTTTTGTCCCTTTTTCGAATTTGCTTTTTTATTACCTGCTTGCTTTATGGCTGGAATTTTTCTGTGGGGAACCCTAACATTCTAATGACATTCCTGCAGGAGCCAGCTGAAATGGGAAGAGTCCTGTTGAACCAGAAAATGACACAGAAGAAGCTGACAGGAGAAGACCAATTTGAATATAAATCACAACCCCGACAGTCGAGCAGTGCAGGAAGTTGTGCCAGTTTAAAGAACACTTTAAAATTAACAGTGGGGACTTTTAAAGTATTTTCTTTGCAAGTTCCCCTCCAGCAATGTTTCATGATTGACGTGGTACCTGATGAGGAGAAAGTGAGGGCTGCAGATGCTGGAGATCAGAGCTGAAAATGTGTTGCTGGAAAAGCGCAGCAGGTCAGGCAGCATCCAAGGCGCAGTAGGTTAAAATCTTCGAGGGGAAAGTGAGGGCTGCAGATGCTGGAGATCAGAGCTGAAAATGTGTTGCTGGAAAAGCGCAGCAGGTCAGGCAAGACATGCCCAGGGCTACTGGCTGGCACTCGCTTTCCTGCTTGTCACTGTTAGGTAATTGGTCGGACAGCAGATCTTAGCACATTTATCAAGGGCGACTGATTCCACTGCCTTTGGGCTGGTGAGCAATGTCTTATGGCATTCACACCTGTGATGGGCAAATGCTACTATTGGCAAGTATTACCTTGAAAGCATAGGTCAGTCATGACATCTTCTTTTGATCCTGTAGTCTACACAAGGAAGGGGGGATGGAAGACAATGGCTGAGTGGTATTATCAGTGGACTGCTAACCAGTGACCCGAGTTCAAATCCTACCACGGCAGATGGTGGAATTTGAATTCAATTTTAAAGCAAAAAATCTGCAATTAAAAGGCTAATGATGACCATTGTCGATTGTTGTAAAAACCCATCTGGTTCACCTAATGTCCTTTGAGGAAGGAAACTGCTCTCCTTACCTGGTCTGCCTACATGTGACTCCAGACACACAGCAATGTGACTGACTCTTAACTGCCCCCTGGATAATTAGAGATGGACAATAAATGCTGGCCTAGCGAGCAACACCCTCATCCCATGAATGAGTAATAAAAACAGCCTGGCTGATATCTTCTACTTTAGCTTTCCCTGGCCAATCAAGTATATCAGCCTGGCAGGTCAATGAACCAATGAAGAGCAGAAGCTGGAGACCTGTAACAAACAATGACCAGGAAATGCTGGAGAAACTCAGCAGGCCTGTGGAAAGAGAAACAGTAAGCATTTTGAGTCCAGTGATTTTTTTTGTCAGAAGTTCACAGTGTTTCTCTATCCACAGGTGTTGCCAGACTGGCTGGGAATCTCCAGCAATTCTGTCTATCTTTGGCCCACCACTTGCTGACTATCAGTCTCTAACCTCTGCCTGCTGTTCTTTGCTTCTTAACAATCAATTTTACTGGGGCTGGGCTTCACTGTCAAAATAATGCTGAGGTTACCTGCTGATATTGATGCACAAACAGACTGCAAACTCACAGAACCTGCTCACTGCCAATCAGATTCTCTACAGTATGACCCTCCAAAGAATAACCCCCCCCCCCCCACCCAACATTTACCCCTGACTAATGCACCTAACACCATGGGCAATTTAACATGGCCAGTTCACCTGGCCTGCACATCTTTGGATTGTGAGAGGAAACTGGAGCACTGGAAACCCACACAGACGTGGGAAGAATGTGCAAACTGTCCCTTAAGGCAAGAATTGAACCCAAGTCCTAGGCGCTGTGAGGCAGCCGTGCTAACCACTGAGCCAACATGCCACCCATTTGGGGCAGTTTAGGTTGACTCCAGGAGCACTGAACCTCTAATCTCATACAGCCTTAGTCCAACCATACTCAAAAAGGAACTCCAGAGGTGCGGGGTCTTGACATTATTGTAGCTTTTTTTTATGCTGCCCAGCTTGCTGTGTTCTTCCAGCCTTCTGCTTGTTTCCCTTGGATTCCAGCACCTGCAGTTGTTTTGTCTGTATTATTGTAGTGTTTGACTAGGGGTGTGTGTGTGTGTGTGTGTGTGTGTGTGTGTGTGTGTATGTGTGTGTGTGTGTGTGTGTTGTGTGTGTGTACACAACAATCATCTCTATCCCAAGACATTGTCGGAGGAGTTCCATGGTTGCGTCCTCAACACAACAATCTTCAGCTGCTTTATTGTTGGCCTTCCGTTAGAGAATAGCATGAATTGAGGATTGTTCAACAGGCAGAAAACAGAAAGTGGGAATAAGTGGGCTATTCTTAAATTAGCAGCTTGTCCCAATGGATCACTAAATGAATTGGTGCTTTGTCCTGCAGTTATTCAGAGTCGATTTCAATGTTTTGGATATGCGGTGCCAATTGTGATATGTACATGTTTGCAGATTATACAAAACTTGGTGGAAATGTGAGTTGTGAGGAGGAAACAGTGTCAAGGTAGAGTGGGGTAAAGCAAAGCAGATGGAATCTAATGTGGTGGCTCTGAAGTTAGTGTGTGTGTGTGTGTGTGTGTCAAATACTATTCCAGCTTTTATCACAAACATGATTTGATTAGAAGAGCAAAGAAGCCTTACTTCAGTTTTCGAGAATAGTTACAATGCACCCTGATTTTTCTTTGCTGTTCTGCTCCTCTTACCTGCAAAAGAGGGAGTTCAGCAGAGGTTCACCAGATTGTTTCCTGATTTGGCTGACTGTCCTTTGAGAAGAGAGCTTGAGGGGACTGTGCTTGTATTCTCTGGAGTTAATAAGAGGCCACCTCATTTGAACATAGAAAATTCTTAAAAGTGAGGAGATGTGGAAAGGATGTTTGGGAAGTCTAGACACAGTCTCAAAATAAAAAAGGTAAGCCATTTCAGACTGAAATGAGGAAAACCTTCTTTACTGAGAGGATGGTGAAACTTGGGAATTTCCAGATCCAGACAGCTGTGAAGCCCAGTCATCAAGAAAGTTCAAGAGATTAACAAATATCTAATTATGAACCACATCAATAATATGGGAATAATTTATAAAGACACTGTTTCATATATGACCAGCCATCATCAAGAATGGCCAAGTAGTTTGGAGAGATGATGTTCCTTCATTACTAATTCACAGTGTGCTGAATGAAGCCATATCTTTCCATGATAGACAGGAGGTGGAACAGCTGCATGATGTTCGAGCTCTTTTCAATCCAGACACAGACTTTAATAGGGTGATAACTCTTTATGAGTGCAAGCATTTTCTGGCATTGTAAACTCAGTTTCAGAAATGTGGAGTGTCATACCTGCGGTGATTCTTTTTTTCTCCAAATTTACTAATTCAATATTTTGTTAAATCTTGTTTCCCTCCTGTTTAACCCAATGTCCTGTTCCTTCCTTTATTTGTCTTCTTGTAAATGACTTGACGTTGAATTCTCTATTTTAATTCACGCTCACTTCTGCAGAAGTTGTACTGTTCATCCCTTCATTCTTCGACCGGATTGATAGATGGATGCATGCCCTGTTCACCGCTGTGCAAGGTGTCATGCACTATTTCCATCTCTCACTTACAGGAGTGTTCCAACAAAACAGTCATGGAAATTAAACAGGCAAGGACAAATCTAATGAAACGTGGATGCCAGTAAACTCTGGCCTAACATATTCTTTTGCATTTCACATCAGTTCATTGATTCTGAAGCAGTTTTTGTTTCTCTTGCCAATATACTGAGAGAGTGCTGCACAGTCAGAATTCTATTTTTTTTTTGGATGAGGCATGACACAAAGTTCCTGCACTATTAGGTGGAGGTAAGGTAACCCATGGACAGTGAAGAGATGGAATGTTCACCCACTGCCAGTGCAATACTTACTGCCTAAGAACATCTTTGAAACGGATATCATCTTTAATAGGTTGCTGTTTGTCTGAACTTGTTATACAAAACTGGTTGCTGAGTTTCCTATTATTACAATTGTAACGACATGTGAAAAATACTTTGACAGCTGCAAAGTGCTTTGAGATGTCCTGAGGTTCCAAATAATGCTGTATAAGTGCCAGTCCTGTCTGTCCTTCCAACTTCTTTGTTTACTTTTCAGAGAATTTTTGCCTCACTCTTTGCAGACCTGCTCCCATTTTTACTGCAATTATGTGCTCATATCGCAAATGTTTTCCATTTGTACAGCATTGTAAGGCTGCTCCACAGTTATTCGATTCATTAGGAAGACAAAGGATTTAGCATGGATTATTTTTCTTAGCCTCGGTGGGTGATGTTGATCTTCTGCAAATGCATCACTCTCTCTACGTCACTGCCTCACAGCACCAAGGTCCCAGGTTCGATTCCAGCCTTGGGTGACTGTCTGTGTGGAGTTTGCACATTCTCCCCATATCTGTGTGGGTTTCCTCCGGGTGCTCCGGTTTCCTCCCACAGCCCAAAGATGTGCAGGTCAGGTGAATTGGCCATGCTAAATTGCCCATAGTGTTAGGTGCATTAGTCAGAGGGAAATGGGTCTGGGTGAGTTACTCTTTGGAGGATTGGTGTGGACTGGTTGGGCTAAAGGGCCTGTTTCCACACTGTAAGGAATCTAAAATCTAAGTCTAATCTAAAATCTAAATGTGAGTCTTTATTATCCAGTCAGTTCTGCGATAACGCATCTTTCATTGATGCAAATTAGCTGTAACGCGATTGAGTAAGTAGGGAAGGCTGTTTCTAAAACGTGAACTTTTAAAGTGTGTGTTGGCTATTACACGATTACCCCACCGACATTTAAAGTGTATATGTATTGCACGATTTCTGTAGCGCAGGATCGCATTATCATATTACAGAAAAAACACCTGTACCTAACCAAAGGATAGACATTCATTCCATCTACCATTAATGCACTGCCTCGGTTTATGTCTCATGTGAAAGATAAAACTCGAGACTCTGCAGCACTTTATCAGCACACCTTTTCGAGATGCACTGCAGCAACCATCCGAGCATCTTCACAACAGCAGCGTACAAATCCTGACCTCGACCACCTAGAAGGCAAAGAGCAGCAGCTGCATCTGACCACCATCCCCTGCAATTTTCCACGTTGAGTCACATGCCCAACCTGACTTGGAACTATACTCCTTTCCCTTCACTGTGACCAGTATAATCGTGGAACTCCCAACCAACAGCTCTGTGGATCTACTCACACCCAATGCACTGCAGTGAATGAAGATAGTGCCTCACTACTAACTTCTCAAGGGCATTTGGGGATGGGAGATAAATGCTGAGCCAGCTCATGACACCCTCATCTTACGGACAAGTAAAGAAAAAAATGAGTAATCAACTTTGAGACCTTCACTGCGGTTTTAACCACAATCTGTTAATGACTGTGTCATTTATAAATGATTTCACTAATGGAAGTATTGATTGCTACGCCTCACGTAGTCTCTGTGTTCACATGTGCAACATGTACAGCAGATTTCTGACAATGATTTATTCAAAGATACAGCTTTGAGAAAGGAGTTGGGGGGGGTGGGGTGGTGGGGGGCAGGTGGATATAACCTGAAACAAGTATTCAAGTGGTAGGAAAGCTTGAAATCAAAGTGCAATATTTGCGATTGGGAGACCCTGTGTTAGATATATCTTTTATTTGTGCCAAATAGCTTATCCTGAAGTAAACAGTTAATCCATTGTTCATAAGTTACATGATCATACCCCTTTAAAGAAATAAAACTCATACAGTGCTAAAATCCTTTCAGTTTCCTCAAGCAAATCATTTCTTCTGAACTGTTGTACACTGGGAATGCCTTTGAGTGTGCTGCTGAGACCATTTGTCTAAGAATAGAGCTAGTGCTACAGGAGCAGTGCTTCTTGTGATGGGAATGGTTATTGAGAATTCTTGCATGGAGGTTGATGCACTCCACCTGATCATTCATGTGTTCATGGGAAGAAAGCTGTAAAGAGTGTGTTTCCTGAGCTATCCAAATTCCTGTTGTGCACCATGATCACATTTCTGTGATAGCTTACAGTACCTTGCTGTGTGAACAACCCGCATAGCAACAGCGATAGCTCTGAAAGAATTAAGTAATCTATTGACGGTAAAGCAGTTTGTGAAGTGCAAAGTAGGCGAAAGGTGCCATAGAAATACAAGTTTCTTTTTCTTTTTATCATTGTAATTAACTCTGTTTTTGGAAGTGCCAGAGATCACAGAAAATAAGTAGACTATTCCCAGCCTTTTCCATCATTCAATTAAATCTGAATCTCAATTCTGTTCAATCTATTTTGGTTCCGTGGTGGAGGCTGGTACAATCACAACATTTAAAAAGCATCTGAATATGAATAGGAAGGGTTTAGAGGAATATAAGACAAACACAGGGAAATGGGACTAGATTAATTTAGGATATCTGGTCAGCATGGACAAGTTGGGCCGAAGGGTCTGTTTCTGTGTTGTATACCTCTATGACTCCTTGGCCCATACTGCTGTTGCCTAACAAAATTCTGAACAAGCTTGGTTTTAACATTTAAGATTGACTCTCAACAGCATCTTTTGAGCAAGACAGCTCCAAGTTTGTAGAATGCAGAGCTTTCCAGCATCTGCCCTAGACACCTAGCTGTATTTTGAAGTCTGCATGTCCTGTTCCTGACTCCCGCACCCAAGAAACTATTATCCTTCTCTCTCTCCTCATCTGCCCTATCAACTCTGTTAAACACATGCTAATTTCTCATTTATAAAAGTGGCTCTCATGTTCCAAGCTGAAAATTCAGGAATCATTACTGAAGAAGGGCTTATGCCCGAAACGTCGATTCTCCTGTTCCTTGGATGCTGCCTGAACTGCTGTGCTTTTCCAGCAACACATTTTCAGCTCTGATCTCCAGCATCTGCAGTCCTCACTTTCTCCTGTCATGTTCCAAGTCAACTGGGTGAAAATGGGTACTGCAGATACTGGAGATTAGAGTCAAAATTGGAGTAGCGCTGGAAAAGCACAGCAGGTCAAGCAGCATCTGAGGAGCAGGAAAATCGACGTTTCGGGCCAAAGCCCTTCATCGGGAATCAAGTTGCAGAGCCTACTCTCTGGCACAAACAATTGGATAATTGAATTTGAGCTGTCTTTCCATGATTTGTCAATTATACAGAAACCAAATCATTTCCCTTTGTTGAAATCATAACCGTAAAACAAAAATGCCACCAGAACAAGAGGAAGGTGCATACCCTCTCAAACCTGGCAGGTCATTCATTAAGACTGTAACTGACCTTTGGACTCAACACCATCTTGTGCAGAGTCCTAATCAGTTTTGGTTGTCTGAACATCTCCAAGAGTCTCTCGATGTCAACCTTGAAAATATTTAAGAGAGACCTCTGGCTTAGAGAATTCCATGTGCTGACAGCCTCCTGAGTGAAGATACTTTTTCTCTTCTCTATTCAAAATGGCTGACCTCTTACCTTGAGACCATGACTCTGAATGAGAGAGGTTTCAGACCATGGGAACAACCTCACAGACTCCAGGCTGTCAGGTCCACTAAGGATTACTTGCATTTCAATTATAGCATGTCTGACTCTTCTAAATTCTCAGAGGATGTTATGGACTCAGCCAGTCCACTCAAAACATTCTTAAGCAGGCAGCCACAGACCATAACTTTGCAATTTGTTTTGGTAAGTGTACAGTGAAAATTACCCAGAGTAAGATAGCGAACATAGAACATAGAACATAGAAGAATACAACGCAGTACAGGCCCTTCGGCCCTCGATGTTGCGCCGATCCAAGCCCACCTAACCTACACTAGCCCACTATCCTCCATATGCCTATCCAATGCCCGCTTAAATGCCCATAATGAGGGAGAGTCCACCACTGCTACTGGCAGGGCATTCCATGAACTCACGACTCGCTGAGTAAAGAACCTACCCCTAACATCTGTCCTATACCTACCTCCCCTTAAAGCTGATACTTGTGACTGTAAAACATAAAGTGCAAAATTAGGAACTGCTGACTAGATCCAAGCCACCTAAAGTGAAAGCCAACTGAAGCCAACTAAGAAACAACATTGATAAGGTCTGCAAGAGACAGTGAAAACATAGAAATGTACTTTTGAGTCTTCACAAAATGGAACCTCAAATGGTTTTCATTGTAGCTAAGATGGCTTTTAAAGGTGTATTTTTGTCCTTTCGTTATGAAAATTTGAAGGGGACCTAAGGGGCAACTATTTCATGCAGAGGGTGGTGTGTGTAAGGAATGAGCTGTCAGAGGAAATAGTGGAGAATGGTACAATTACAGCATTCAAAAGTCATCTGGATTGGTGCATGATTAGGAAGGGTTTAGAGGGATATCAAGCAAGTGCTGGCAAATGGGACTAGATTAGGTTAGGTATCTGGTCAGCATGGACAAGTTGGGCCAAAGGGTCTGTTTCCATGCTGCATAACTCAATGACTCTGACTGTTGAAACAGAGGCACAGAGCAGTCTGCTCAAAGCTAAATAAGCTTATGAAGCCATTTCTTTTTAAGTTGGAACAATAGAAGCAGCCTGAATGGGTGGGGTCAAGCTCCCACAGAACCGGGATTTTTAGTTTTCAGCAGTTGCTGGGATCTTAATGTTGGTTGTAGAAGCCCTTATTCCTCTCTCTGTTACAGTTAAAAGTTGGGGTTCTCTTCTTGCCGCTAGGATTGCTCCAAATTTGAAAAAAACCCAAGGCCTCACGAGCTGCTTATGTTATTAGCTTTCAGCAGACTGATTTTCACCTCTATTTCAACCATTCTTCACAAAAAAA
>NC_057734.1:8266645-8288906 GCF_004010195.1 Chiloscyllium plagiosum | reverse complement strand
ACATGCTTATCAAGGACACTCAATAGTTGCTTCTTGAACAAGCTCCACATATCAATTACATCCTTGCCTTGAAGCTTACTTTTCCAGGCCACACATCCTAAGTCATGCCTCACCGCATCATAATTTCCCTTACCCCAGCTATAACTCTTGCCCTGTAGTGCACTCTTATCCCTCTCCATCACTAGAGTAAAGGTCACTGAATTGTGGTCACTGTCCCCAAAGTGCTCACCTACCTCTAATTCTAACACCTGGCCTGGTTCGTTACCCAGAACCAAATCCAGTATGGCCTCACCTCTTGTTGGCCTATCTACATATTGTGTCAGGAAACCCTTCTGCACACATTGGACAAACACTGACTCATCTAACGAACTTGAGCTATAGCTTTCCCAATCAATATCAGGAAAGTTAAAGTCCCCCATAACAACCTCCCTATTACTTTCACTCTTCTTTTGAATCATCCTCGCAATCCTTTCTTCTACGATTTTAGGACTATTAGGAGGCCTGTAAAAATCTCCTAACAGGGTGAGCTCACCTTTCTTATTCCTAACCTCAGCCCAAACTACCTCAGATGGCGAGTCTTCATCTATCGTCCTTTCCACAGCTGTAATACTATCTTTGACAAGCAATGCCACACCTCCCCCTCTTTTACCCTCACCTCTGACCCTACTAAAACATTTAAACCCTGGAACCTGCAACAGCCAATCCTGTCCCTGTTCTACCCATGTCTCCGTAATAGCCACAGCATCGAAGTCCCCAGGTACCAACCCATGCTGCAAGTTCACCGACCTTATTCCATATACTTCTTGCATTGAAGTATACACACTTCAAACCACTTTCCTGTTTACAGGCACCCTCCTTTGAAATTGATGCCATGTTCCTAACCTCCCTACACTCCAGGTCCTGCACCCTAAAGCTACAGTCTGGGTTCCCATGCCCCTGCAGAGTTAGTTTAAACCCTCCCCCAGATTGAAAACAGGCAAAAATATTATTCACAAAATTACACAATGAAACTCAAAGAATAAAGAACCCCTAAGAAACTTAGTCTATCCAAACTAGACTTAATTACGCTGTTCTGAATAATCACAACAGTCTCAATAAGCAAACCCTCTTTAAAACATAGTACAAAAAAGGGTCAGATGCTTACAGGTTGAAGTTAGAAAGGCAGAGAGAGAGAGAGGTTTTCACACAGTTCAATGTTGAACTCCGACTCAGTTCTGGACTGAACTAAACTGCTCAGCTAGAAAGCTGACCACTCTCCTTTCATTATACGGGTCACTTCTAAAACATGACCACTTTGGCCTGAAGTCTCATCTCTTTACATATAAACGAAAGGCCTCTCAACAGCCTTTTTCATCTCTGTACCAAACTAGTCACCTCAGAGCTAGGAGGGTTTTATGACCCTCTGAAATAATCAAGAACACAGTATCCTTGAGAAAAGGACCAGCTTTTAGAAAGAAAGACCAGCTTTGTGACAAGGATATAAGCCCATTCCAATCAATCTCTTTTCCTACGATAACATTCTCATTCCGGGAATGTAGATTCCCAAGGAAGTTGCCAATGTTAGACGGTTTGAGCTATAGCGAGAGGCTGAGTAGACTGGGGCTCTTTTCCTTGGAGCGTCGGAGGTTGAGGGGTGACCTTATAGAAGTTTATAAAATTATGAAGGGCATAGATAGGGTAAATAGCCAAAATCTTTTCCCCAGTGTAAGGAAGTTCAAAACTAGAGAGCATAGGTTTAAAGTGAGAGGGGAAAGATTTAAAAGGGACTGAAGGAGCAACTCTTTCACACAGAGGGTGGTGCGTGTATGAAATGAGCTGCCTGAGGAAGTGGTGGAGGCTGGTACAATGACAACATTTAAAAGGCATCTGGATGGGTAAATGAATAGAAAAGGTGCAGAGGGATATAGGCCGGGTGCTGGCAAATAGCACTAGATTAATTTAGGATATCTGGTTGGCATGATCGAGTTGGATCAAAAGGTCTGCTGCTGTGCTGTACAACTCCATGATACTATGACTCAGTCTGATGAATTTTGGTCCCTCACTTGCTGTGGCAAATATAAATTTCCTGAAATAAAAGAACCAGAGTTTTACAGGCAATGCATTGCTTTGTTTCCAGATCAGTTTTTCATAATCCATTAAAACTGTGGATCCCTTCACCTCCTTTTCAGCTAAAATCCATAGGTCTATAAAATGTGGGGGAGGCACTGGCGAATGGTATTATCTTTAGACTATTTTTCCAGAAACACAGCTGATGCTCTGAGGATCTGGGCTCCACCTAGTCCCATTGCCATCTCTCTGCTCTATCGCCATTTTCCCAACCTTCCACTGTGACCTAGGAGCCAAGTCTGAGAAATGGTAATGAAATAAGAAGTAAATTTCAAACAATCAGAGGGTGGGTTCTCTCCCATGTACTCTTCAGAGTGAGAAAACTCTGAATTTTAAAAAAAAAGTCCTTGTAATTAGGGCAATGAATACTGGCCTGGTCAAAAAATGCCCACATCCAGTGAGTGAGCTAAAACAAAAATTCTCAGTCAAGCCTCATCAGTTACTGTTTCCCTTACCACATCTTCAGTTTGTCTTTTTGACAATTGCCTGGGTTTTTTCAACAACAATATTAAAAAACAGAATTGGAAATCTGAGGCATTAGTTTATCTACTAATCGTCATAGTTCGCCAGCAAATCTCTCAATTTTGTTGCTTGATTAATGAATAGACTGCCCTCTAGCCTCACATTGTGTGACCCAGTGAATTGAGTTTAAAAACTAAATTACCACAAAGCTTGTCTATGCAATGGCTTCACATAAATAGGTCATTGTGTGCTACACGGGTATTCACTGTAATCGCTATGTTTCTTTTGGAAGAATTCCAATGTGCCTTCTTTAGTATTCATTGAAAGGATCACTGGGATTCGATGGGACTCAATGATTCTCAGTTTACCATCCATTAGGGATCTGTCTGTGGGGTCTCTCCAAATCGTGGGACTAGTTTAATATGAGAGCCATTGTAGCTAATGCTGTAATCCTTTATAAATAATTGATTTTCTGTCTTTTTCCACTTTTGTTAACTTTTGAAGCCCTCAGAATCAGTGGACTGTCTATAATCAAACTGTAACATGCCGTGGGAAAAAGGTTAGCAGGCCACAGCTGAAGACACACGTCTCAGAATTGTATACATAGAGATGGTACATCTTCTGGGATTTGCAATAACACTCTGATTATGTTGGTGAGTCCTGCTGATGGATGTCACAATGAGCTCAGATAGCTACCGGTCCATTTCACATTCTCCATATTTACTGCCATGTATCCTGCCCAGAGAATCACTGGGCTGGATTTTTATGCAGGAGGTCAAAAGATCAAGTTGGAAAATTCCCCTGAGGTAGAGGCCTGTTGGAGGCCTGAGTGAACAGTAGAAGCAGGTAGATAGTGAGGCTGGAAGCTAGAATTTCTGCCTCCATTTCCTGAGACACCAGTGCAGTTCTCGTGATGAATTTCTGAAACTCAAATCGTCATCCCTCATCCATGTCACCCGACATGCCCTCCTCCGTTATATCATCATACCCCTAACCAATCATTACCTCATGCTTTCTCATATCCTCATGCTTCACCTTATCCCATTGCTACCTCCATGCTCCATTGCCACTTTTCCAATATCCACCATGATTGTGGTGCTGGAAAAGCACAGCAGGTCAGGCAGCACCCGAGAAGCAGGAGAATTGATGTTTCCTGATGAAGGGCTTTTTGCCCAAAAGGTCGATTTTCCTGCTTCTCGGATGCTGCCTGACCTGCTGTGCTTTTACAGCACCACACTCTCGACTCTGATTTCCAGCATCTGCAGTCCTCACTTTCACCTAATATTCACCATGAGCTAAGTCTGAGAAATGGTAATGAAAAGAAAATCAAACTTCAAACAGTCTAAGGGAGCTCTCGCTCATGTACTCTTCAGACTGAAAAGTCCTGCAATCAAAAGAATTTAATTCCCTCAAGTGACCGATCGGTTAATTAAAATAAACTGATTTATTTCAGTAACCACAACAATTGTAATTCTTTACTACTCTCCTAAGATTGTCAATCAAATAATATCACAGCACACTGCAGAGATAAATTGTTCTTGACCTATTGAAACTCAGACAAGCATTCATAATAGGATCAGCCATAATACAAATGTTGGGAGATATAAACAATAGACTCTATTGAAATTGAAAAAGAATGACCTTTACTGTAGCTACACCAGATGTTCTGTCAATCATAAGAGTCTGGGAGCTTAAGGGAAGGTGGTTCTTTATTATTTCCCAAAGTGAAAGTTACTGAAATATTTTGTTTTGTTTCCATATGAGTTCAGAGTATTTAAATCACTTCAGATTATGAGATCACTAGAGATCACAAGCAGTGTTTTGTTTTTATGTTTTGAATGAATGAGAGTTTTTCCAATGTGAGAAATATTGTCATGCATCTCAATACTTTCACTATGTTGATCAGTGTCATGATTAACGTACCTCAGCGGGACACACACCAAAATCAAGCAATGCAGGAAAGGTGGGTCTAACTAACAATACAGAATCTAATCTTTGAAACCTAAGGAAGACTGAGCATGGCAATGAAAGAATTCAAGGTAGCTGTGTTCACTTTTGCTTCCTCACTTGGGCCTGGCAATCGCCATGGTTGACACCTTCTCTGAGAGGTCATGAACTATGTCTAGATTGTAAAGTCGTACTGAAGGTATCCGACTGCAGTGCAATTGCAGGCTCAGTCTACAAAGGTTACCCACCCCACAATGGAGCAGGTAAAGGCAAGAGAGCTGTGTTCAGGCTAACTGTCTGCACCCTGGCCCAGCACTGATGAAAACGGGAATGAGACAGCGTTATGACACGGTGGTGAACCCCTCTGCTAATTAAACCGAACACCCAGAAAAGCTCACCTTGCCTCGTAATCTGTTAAGAATGACAGAGAACTCCCAAATTCACAATTTAAAGAAAAAATATCTATTTATTCGTTATCTCCAAAAGTGAACATTAAACAACAACTATGTATAACTCGCAGCCTCTTTTCTCCTAACAGCTTGTTACCTGCCTCCAACTCTATAACCATACACTGTTCCAATAAAGACCCCTATTAAAATTACATCAACTTAATTTTTAAACCCCTACAGCAGCTGCTGTCTCCAGTGTCTGTCTTCCTCTGGCTGTAGATCTCCCTGGGTTGTCTTTGGTCCTTTGCTGTTTCATATGAGAAAGGTACCTTTGATAGAGAATATTTAGCTGGCCTTTACTCTGACAATAGCAGTTGGTTACTGTCTGTCTGGATAAGTTTCAAAATGCTGGCTTCTTTTATACCCCAAACATTGGATCGTCTCATTGGTTAGATGTTGTCAAAACAATAACATTCAAATTTGATTAGGTTTGAGTGTCCTGGGGCATAATTTAAATGGATTGGTTAAATATAAACTGTTTTGAAAACATAGCAACCCAAACTGAGGTATTTGTTTCACAGCCAAATGTTACATATTTTCAATTTTCAAGTACACTCTGAGACTGCTAGTCAGTCACATGACAGGTGCCTGCAAGCTCTCAGTGCAAACGAGCCTTCACTCTCTCTTAAAGGCACATTACATGCCGTTAACTTCATAACAGGCAGGAATCCTGGAACTGGGCCCTCTCTGGCAAGAATAACACAGTGCCTCAGTGGTTAGCATTGCTGCCTCACAGTGCCAACGACCTGGGTTCAATTCCACCCTCAGGCAATTGTGTAGAGTTTGTACATTCTCCCCATGTTTGTGTGGGTTTCCTCCCACAGTCCAAAGATGTGCAGGTTAGGTGGATTAGACATGGGGAAATGCAGAGTTGTCGGGGGTGAGTCTGGGTGATTTGCTCTTCGGGGGATCAGCATGGAGTTGATGGGCAAGTGCGGTGTGCGTTATAGCAATGCTCATTTTTCACTATCGCCCTCACAGAGAATGAACTTTCAGCGTCACTTGGGAGGATGCAAGGGGAAAAGCCACTGTTTTCTGCAAATATTGTGTTGAGCTGGTTTTATTCCTGTTGTGCTTGTCCTGTCTTCGCATTTATGAAGGGACTTGATTCCAAATGTCAGCAGCCATTGTATGTTTTACACAACTGGGGAAGCTGCATAATTGAGCTTGATCAGAGAGCACCAATTTGGATCGCCTTTTCACACTGGAAGCTCACACAAGGAATAGGAGAAGGGGTAGACTATATAGCTCATCAAACATGCTCCAACATGCAATATGAGCATCAGGTCAAGCAATATCATCATAGAATAGAATCCCTACAGTGTGAAAGCAGGATATTTAGCCCATTGAATCAACATGCCCCTCTGAAGAGCATCCCACCCAGACCCACTCCCTACCCCTCATTCCCCATGGCTAACCCACCTAGCCGGCACACCTGGCTAATTGGCAAATTAGCATGGCCAATCCACATCTCCTGCACATCTTTGGAAGTGTGGGAGGAAACCGAAGCACACAGCAGGGAGAATATGCAAATCCCATACAGACAGTCATAGAGTCAGAGAGTCATAGAGATGTACAGCTCGGAAACAGACCCTTCGGTCCAACTCGTCCATGCCGACCAGATAACCCAACCCAATCTAGTCCCACCTGCCAGCACCCAGCCCATATCTCTCTAAACCCTTCCTATTCATATACCCATCCAGATTACTTTTAAATGTTGCAATTGCACCAGCCTCCACCACTTCCTCTGGCAGCCCATTCCACACACACACACACACACCACCCTCTGCGTGAAAAAGTTGCCCCTTAGGTATCTTTTATATCTTTCCCCTCTCATCCTGAATCTATGCCCTCTAGTTCTGGACTCCCCCACCCCAAGGAAAATACTTTGTCTATTTGTCCTACCCATCTCCCTCATGATTTTATAAATCTCCATGAGGTCACCCCTCAGCCTCCGATTTTCCAGGGAAAACAGCCCCAGCCTATTCAACCTCTCCCTATAGCTCAAATCCTCCAACCCTGGCAACATCCTTATAAATCTTTTCTGAACTCTTTCAAGTTTTACAATATCCTTCTCATAGGAAGGAGACCAGAATTGCACGCAATATTCCAACAGTGGCCTAACCAATGTCCTGTACAGCCACAACATGACCTCCCAACTCCTGTGCTCTGTACTCTGACCAATAAAATAAAGCAGACCAAATGCCTTCTTCACTATCCTACCTACCTGTGACTCTACTTTCAAGGAGTTATGAATCTGCACTGCAAGGTCTCTTTGGTCAGCAACACTCATTAGGACCTTACCATTAAGTGTAAAGGTCCTGCTATGATTGGCTTTCCGAAAATGCAGCACCTCACATTTATCTGAATTAAACTCCATCTGCTACTCCTTAGCACATTGGCCCATCTGATCAAGATCCTGTTGTAATCTGAGGTAACCCTCGTCGCTGTCCACTACACCTCCAATTTTGGTGTCATCTGCAAACTTGTTCACTATACCTCTTATACTCACATCCAAATCATTTATATAAATGACGAAAAGTAATGGCCCCAGCACCAATCCTTGTGGCACTCCACTGGTCACAGGCCTCCAGTCTGAAAAACAACCCTCCACCACCACCCTCTGTCTTCTACTTTTGAACCAGTTCTGTATCCAAATGCCTAGTTCTCCTTATATTCCATGAGGTCTAACCTTGCTCACCGGTCTCCCATGGGGAGCCTTGTCGAACACCTTACTGAAGTCCATATAGATCATGTCTACCGCTTTGCCCACATCAATCCTCTTTGTTAATTTTTCAAAAAACTCAATGAGTCTTGTGAGACATGTTTTCCCATGCACAAAGCCATGTTGACTATCCCTAATCAGTCCTTGCCTTTCCAAATACATGTACATCCTGTCCCTCAGGATTCCCTCCAACAACTTGCCCACCACCGACATCAGGCTCACTGGTCTATAGTTCCCTGGCTTGTCCTTACCACTTTTCTTAAACAGTGGCACGACGTTTGCCAACCTCCAGTCTTACAGCACTTCATCTGTGATTATTGATGATACAAATATCTCAGCAAGAGGCCCAGCAATCACTTCTCTAGCTTCCCACAGAGTTTCAGGGTACATCTGATCAGGTCCTGGGGATTTATCCACCTTTATGCGTTTCAAGACATCTAGCACTTCCTCCTCTGTAATATGGACATTTTTCAAGATGACACCATCTATTTCTCTACAGTCTATATCTTCCATGACCTTCTCCACAGTGAACACAGATGCAAAATACTCGTTTGGTATCTCCCCCATCTCTTGCGGCTCCACAAAGAGGCCGCCTTGCTGATCTTTCAGGGGCCCTGTTCTCTCCCTAGTTACCCTTTTGTCCTTAATGTATTTGTAAAATCCCTTTGGATTCTCCTTAATTCTATTTGCCAAAGCCATCTTATGTCCTTTTTTGCCCTCCTGATTTCCCTCTTAAGTATATTCTACTTGCTTTATACTCTTTATAGACAGGATTCATTTGATCTATGCTGTCTATACCTGACATATGCTTCCTTCTTTGTCTTTGCTAAACCCTTAATTTCTTTAGTCATCCAGCATTCTCTGCACCTACCAGCCTTCCCTTTCACCCTGACAGGAACATACTGTCTCTGGGCTCTTGTTATCTCATTTCTGAAGGCTTTCCATTTTTCATTCGTCCCTTTCCCTGCGAACGTCTGCCCCAATCAGCTTTTGAAAGTTATTACCTGATACCGTCAAGATTAGCCTTCCTGAAATTTAGAACTTCAACTTTTAGATCTGGTCTATTATTTTCCATCATTACTTTAAAACTAATGGAATTATGGTCGCTGGCCCCAAAGTGCTCCGCTACTGACACCTCAGTCACCTGCCCTGCCTTATTTCCCAAGAGTAGTTCAAATTTTGCACCTTCTGTCGTAGGTACATCCACATTCTGAATCAGAAAATGTTCTTGCACACACTTAACACGTTCCTCTCCATCCAAACCCTTAACACTATGGCAGTCCCAGTCTATGTTTGGAAAGTTAAAATCCCTTCCCATAACCACTCTATTATTCTTACAGATAGCTGAGATCTCTTTACAAGTTTGTTTCTCAATTTCCCTCTGACTGTTAGGGGGTCTGTAATACAATCCAAATAAGATGATCATCCCTTTCTTATTTCTCAGTTCCACCCAAATAACTTCCCTGGATATATTTTCGGGAATGTCTTCCCTCAGTACAGTCCCCTCCTTTCTTGCCTCCCTTTCTGTCCTTCCTGTAGCATTTGTATCCTGGAACATTAAGCTGCCAGTCCTGTCCATCCCAGAGCCATATTTCTGTAATTGCTATGATATCCCAGTCTCGTGTTCCTAACTTTCCCCTGAGTTCATCTGTCTTCCCTGTTAGGCCTCTTGTATTGAAATAAATGCAGTTTAATTTATCCATCCTACTTTGTTCTCTGTTTTGTCCCTGCCTGCCCAGACTGTTTGATTAGATTAGATTACTCACAGTGCGGAAACAGGCCCTTCGGCCCAACAAGTCCACATCGACCCGCCGAAGCGCAACCTACCCAGACCCATTCCCTTACATTTACCCCTTCACCTCGCACTACGGGCAATTTAGCATGGCCAATTCACCTGACCTGCACATCTTTTGATTGTGGGAGGAAACCGGAGCACCCGGAAGAAACCCACGCAGACACGGGGAGAATGTGCAAACTCCACACAGTCAGTCACCTGAGGCGGGAACTGAACCCGAGCTTGCTTCTTTTCTCAACTGTGCCAGTCTCAGATCGATCACTTTCCTCATTATCTCCCTGGGTCCCGCCACCCCCCACCTTACTAGTTTAAATCCTCCCAAACAGCTCTAGCAGATCTCTCTGCCAGTATATTAGTCCCCTTACAATTCAGGTGTAATCTGTCCTTCTTGTACAGATCACTTCTACCCCAGAAGAGATTTCAATGATACAAAAATGTGAATCCTTCTCCCATACACCAGCTCCTCAGCCATGCATTCATCTGCTCTATCCTCCTATTCCTGCCTTCACAGCTCGTAGCACTGGGAGTAATCCAGAGATTACTACTCTTGAGGACCTCCTTTTAAATTCATATCTCAATAAAATGTATAATCAAGAAAGAACCCACTCTACTCAGTATTGCAGATTTACAGCAAGGCTATACTTAAAGTATTCACTTTTCTGTTTCTGTGTTGTGACCTCTCCCAAACAGGTTCCTCCAAGATCAAATTGTGAATTTCACTGTTTATTAATTTTCCCAAATGCACTCTGATGTCCAGCAACATATGAATTCAACAGCAAGGGCAGTAACTGCGCAGGTTCACTGCTCTGTCAGTTAGCAGTGTGGGTTTCTCTCTCTCTCTCTCTCTCTCTCTTTCTCTTTCTCCTACACTGACCAGACCACGTGTTGCCTTTGTCTGTCCCTTTCCCTTTTAAAAGTGCCGTTGTTTTGATTTTTCTCATGCCATTTTTTTATATGGATCCTTATCAAATGCCTTTTGGAAATCCAGATATTTTACATCTATTGGTCCCTCTCTTATCTATCCGACAAATTGTATCCATTAACAATTGAGCCTGACGAGTGAACTTTCTGGATCCTGCCTTCCCCGACCAATTGGAAAGCAAACAGAGTCTTTGTTATCTGATTGGGTGATTCTCGATGAACAGCCTTTACTACCTACAATATTTTAACAAATGATCGATGAAAATAATCAGACAAAATGAAGAATATGTATCTGTTTCACTCGCAGTATTGTCCTGGATATTGTCAGAATCTAATAAATTCCAATGGGAATTCAACCTGGAAATATCTTGCTTTATTAAAAGTTACTGTTTGCATTATTCATTCATGGGTTGTGGGCATGACATGCTAGTCCTGGCTGTTCCTTTTTTTTAACAATCCCTTTGCTATGCACAGTTTTAGACCTTTGAATGATAACACGCGTCCTGCCCCTGTCCCCTCCTTCCCCCCAGGTGTTTCAGCAATGGAAAACCCCTGCAGTTTTCACATTCATCACCTCTGCTGTTAGGCAATTAAAACGTCCACATGTACCACAGCCTCTATCTGAATCGCAGTCAGTCGGTTTTACCTGATTTGTTGGAAAACAGGAGGCAGTTTCATGGTGAAGCAGCTGGAGTAACCTCTAGCCCCAGGCTCTATCTGATGAATTTCTACACTGTGAATTTTTATCTATTGTTACATTGTGTGCCTTTTCTTTTCTGTTCCCAGCCAAATATATCGGCTGTTATTTTGATAACACCAAGCAGAGAGCCTTGAGGGGAACAGCATTCTTTGACTACAGAAAGATGACAGTATTTCGTTGCCAGGACAACTGTGCTGAAAGGTAGGGTTGCAGAGTTCAACTTATGAATTTCACTTTATTTAATGATCTCTCCAGTTATAACTGGTAATTGAACATAAGGATATTTTACAGTTCTGCTCTTCCTTGGTTGCTAGTGTACATTTCCCACGGATTAACAGGCCTTAATAGATAGATAGATAGAACTGATTTCCTCCATTACCCGATCCTAATACAATGAGTTATTCCTTAAAAGTAGAGCCAGACTTTTCAGGGATGATGTCAAAGAGCACTCCTGCAAGCTAAGAGTAGTGGCAATCTGGTATTTCCTCCCTGCAACAAGTTGTTGAGATGGGGAGTCCATTCAGAACTTCAAACCTGAGGTCTCTATAGTCGCAAGTGTCTAAGGAGTATGGGACCAAGATGGAAGCGAGCAGGTAATTGTCCTCATAATGTGCCATTCAATAAGTGGCTGAATAAATAAGTGTTGAAATAATACGGATGCAAAATTTGAACCATTTTCTCATATTGTGGGTAACACGCAACACAGATAACTTGGGCAGAAAATGGACTGTTTTTATTTTGTTACTGCTGTTTACTTCAATATGTCTATACCTATCCATTGATGAATAAACCCTCTCTAATATTTCAATGTTCTGTCATTGACTGATAATAAAAAAAGGAAAGACTGCCCTTGAAGGCTGTGTTCAGTCCAATGCCCCAGATTGCTGTTCTGACATTAACTTGATGGGCTAAATATCCTTCTTCTATTTCCTAAATGACTCTGTGGCCTTTTGTTTCAGCAGTGATGTCCACACGTTGGGTTTACATTTAATCTCAGGTGTTGGATTTGTGACGTGGGAAATTATTCACAAAACCAGACTCTGATCCCTTGTTTCAACAATTATTGCATGATTGTCTTCCTGAAATGAGAACATCTCTCAAACCGTGTTGCAAATGGACATGTTCAATGCCAATGCATATTATTTTTCTGAAATTCGCACGTGCCTCTGCATGTTTGTGTGTTGGGGAAGGTGCAGTGTTGAAATGTGGAGCTATATGATTCTTTAATATAATAATGTGAAGCCAGTAATAGATTGGTGTAGCAACCCACTGACGTTCTACCA
Organism: Chiloscyllium plagiosum; assembly: GCF_004010195.1. Lineage (NCBI taxonomy): Eukaryota > Metazoa > Chordata > Chondrichthyes > Orectolobiformes > Hemiscylliidae > Chiloscyllium > Chiloscyllium plagiosum. The sequence goes on along the minus strand of NC_057734.1, from coordinate 8,276,518 downwards.
GACAGTGATTATAGCTGTAGACAAATGATGCACCACTTGATTGATTACGCAGTGCTTATGAGGAAAGAAGAGCACCAAACTTAATTTCAACTCTTTGGTGTCTCACAAATGGACATTTCCAAGATTTATCTTGGATAGCAAAGAAATATCAAAAGTGTAATCCCTTGGGATACTCTGTTATGTTAACTCATGGTGGTGAGGTGACTCTGGCAGATGGCACCATGTGCCAGTCGCCTGTGCAACTTAGCATTGTCTGCCAGCTGCATTCAGACAGTCTCTGAGGTGGAGTGGTGATGTAGACAAGAATGTCACATGATGCAATGGGGGTCAAGTCATATTTTTACAGGGTATTCTCCCATTTGGAGATGATTCCTGTCACTGGTCACTAAGTGCAGTGGTTTAATTAAAACTCTGTGTCATAATTTAAGTGAAATTGTTCTCCTGAAGCATTGTTACGATTTTACTCAAAGTCATCAATCTCCTTTCCAATGACAAGTTCGACCCCAGCTTCCTCAATCCAACATCGCATCTAAAATCCCTCATCTCAAACTAATCCTCTCCTATTCAATTCAGACACTCACACCCTTCCCAAAACATGGCAAGACTCTAGTTCAGGCTTTTTAAAAGGTTCTGTGCAACTTCTTTCGCTTTATAAAACCTGTAGGGTTTGCTAATTAGAAACTGAAGCTGAATTCATTTTGTGTCACAACGCAAGAGTAACATTTATGTGATGGTTTTGGAAAAATGGACTCTCCTGCAAAGAGACTGGATCACAATAAAAGGTAAAGATCACTGACTCTTCTCTTTCCTTTTGATAGCTGAAGCAGGTTCTCATACATGACTCCCAATCATGTGGTTGTGGGCTCAAATCTCACCCCAGAATCTGTTCCAGATATAACTATTTCTCTGGCTTACCTCCCCAGGGGTTATCAATACGCAGGCCTGGAGTTTGGAGCAGAGTGTTATTGTGGACATAAGATCCAGGCCCGGAACACGAGTGACTCCGAGTGCAGCATGGAGTGTAAAGGTGAGAAGAGCAACATGTGCGGAGGGCCCAACCGTCTGTCTGTCTACCACCTGGAGCTCACCCGAGAATCCACTAGACGCTGTAAGCACAACTGTCCAGGACGGGCTAGACCAACATACATAGAGCCAGAATGAATTTCTGTCCCTTTTCCTGTTTATAAGGTTGTACTGGGGGACAATGTGGATGCACTTATAAATTCCTGATGAAGGGCTTATGCCCAAAACGTCGACTCTCCCCTTCCTTGAATGCTGCCTGACCTGTTGTGCTTTCCCAGCACCACACTCCCGACTCTGATCTCCAGCTTCTGCAGTCCTCACTTTCTCCTACACTTGTAAACCACTGAACATAAAATGGTATAAATATAGCGACACCACAAATTACAAGCAGAATGAAAATGATTTGGCCATTCATCCAGCAATGCCACATTGCAATGTGATTGGAATTCATTCAATGTTTTAATGGATATAACTGTGCCCTACAAACTGCACTCTGCCACAGAAATAACCCTGCTGTGTTTGGGAGACTGCTGTGGTTTCAGGCCTGAGCTCTGTTTGCGGTAGCTCTCAGAGGTTCAGTCTGAATTGCTGAGCAAATAGATTTCTGTAATTATAGATCCTCTTTCCTGTAAGTCGTGTTTTAAGACCCATCCCACGTCCAATTAATTGGCTGAAGCGATAGTGACAACACTCTGCTTAATGTCTATTTGAAAAGGAGAATTTGCAGGACTATGGAAGGAAGGGAATCCAGCTGAATGGATCAGTCAAAGACCCAGGAAAGTCACACCTGGTCAAATGGCCTCATCCAATGCCGTATGGCTCCATCATTCTGCCAGAACCTGAGCAGATTTAGCTTTAATGCAGAATATTAAACCTGGATTGTTCCTCATCCGAATGTAACTGACATACAGTGAGTTCAGAATCTGTTCTGGTTGCATGAGTGGTATCAGACTTAACCCCATGGTGTTAAAGCTGTACCAAAAGAAACCACGTTTTTTTCTTGATTGGAAACATTCCTCAAGTTGAGCAGTCTTGGAAGTTTGACCGGTAGAATCCCAAGTACCAGAAGTGGGGATGGTTCAGTAGTGGGATTGGGAAGGATTGGGAGTTCTGAGGCAGGGGGAGATGCAGACAATATGAAGGCTGTTGTGCCTTCACTTCTGTTGCGAATTGAATTATTCAGCCTTCTGGTGCTGAGAACTGGAACGGGGCTCGGCAGATTGATAAATGAGCTTGCCATCAAAAAGCTGGAAGAAGGAAGGTGGAGGGAAATCATTCAGTCAGGAAAGCTAAGGACATGTTTTGATCATCAGTTATAATTTGTATTAGTGTAGCATTTTTAATGCAGCTAACCGTGGTCTGGAAGGATTAATATCAGCAAGACTGTGGGTAACATCGCCCACTGTGATGACATCAGCAATCAAATGGAAAAGGAGACCTGACCATGGTCTTGGACACAGTCAGACATAGTGTGATGTTGCACAAGAGTTTACAGTAAACTAGCTTCTATTAACATTCAGAATTCTCAGTAGCTAGTCCCACAGGGTGAATAACCTCCAGCCCGACCTTTACAACAAGGTGGTCTATGTGATTTTTGAGAAGATTTGTAGCTCAGGTTGAGGTTCAGGTTGTAAGTTTGCTTGCTGAGCTGGAAGGTTTAATCTCATGAAAACAAACCTACCAGCTCAATGAGCAAACTTACAACCTGAAGGTAGTCTATTGGAAGCTGGACACAGTAGGGAAGAGGCCAGAAAACATTCAAAAATCAACTTACGGCAGACCTGCAGAAGATTTCCACAGCTGATCCATAAGGAAAGTAGAGCCACAGTGACTCAGAGGTGACCAGCTGCAATTTCAGGAGGAGATGGTCAGTGTTAACTCTAGATTCAAGCAGAATATTAAACCTGGATTGTCCCTGATCCAAATGTAACTGACATACAGTGAGTTCAGAATCTATTCTGGTTGCATGAGTGGTATCAGACTTAACCCCATTGTGTTAAAGCTGTACCAAAAGAAACCACGGTTTTTATTTGATTGGAAACATTTCTCAAGTTGAGCGGTCTTGGATGTTTGACTGGTAGAATCCCAAGTACCAGAAGTGGAAAGCCAAACAATGTCTCTGGATTACCGGTCCAGTGTCAGAGTCACTTTGCCATCTTACCGAATGTAATATTCAAGTTTCTCCTATATAACAAAATCCTATACATATAATGTACATATGAATACAGATCAGAAGTAGGCCATTTAGCCCCTCAAGTCTGCTGTATCATTTGATAAGACCAGTTAGATGCCTGATCTAACTATGGCCTTAAGACTACTTTCCTGTCTACCACTGCTGTCCTTTTGCCTCCCTTTGTCAATTAGAAATCTAACTCAGCCTCAAAAATATTCACTGCTCCACCCTCCACCATGTTCTGGTGAAGAGACGAATGACCAACTGAAAGAAAAAAAGTTCTGATCTCCTCCTTAATTCTGAGGCACCTTAAACTGTGCTACCTAGTTCAATGTCTCCCACAAGGGGAAATATTCTTTCATCATCTAACTGAGCAAGTTCTCCTCAGAACTTTACATGTTTCAATAAGATCAACTTGCATTCTGCTTAACTCTAATCATCCATGAATCACAGAAAACTAGCATGCAGGTACCCAGTTAATAAAGAAAGCAAATGGAATGTTGGCCTTTATAGCTAAAGGAACAGAATATAAAGGTAAGGAGGTATTGTTGCAACTATACAAGGTATTGATGAGACCAGACCTGGAGTATTGTGTACAGTTTTGATCCCCTTATTTGAGGAAAGATGGAGTGGCATTGGAGGCAGCTCAGAGGAAGTTCACTAGATTGATCCCACAGATGAAAGGGTTGTTTAACTTTCCTCCGGGAACTCTGGTTTCCTCCCACAGTCCAATGATCTGCAGGTTAGGTGAATTAGCTGTGCTAAGATTGCCCAGAGTGTTCAGGGATGTGCAGGCTAGATGCATTAGTCAGGGGTAAATGTAAAGTAATAGGGTAGGGGAATGGGTCGTGGGTTACTCTTCGGAGGGTCAGTATGGACTTGTTGGGCCAAATGGCCTGTTTCCCTACTGTAGGGATTCTCTGATTCTATGAACAGTTTCGGCCTATTCTCTCTGGAATTTAGAAGAATGAGGTGAGATCAAATTGAAGTGTTCAAGATGATAAAAGGTGTGGATAAAATGGACATGGAGCGGATACTTCCTCTTGTGGGGCATTCTAGGGCGAGAGGTCACAGTCTTAGGGTAAGGGGAAACAAATTTAAAACAGAGCTGAAGAGAAACTACTTCTCCCAAAGGGTCAAGAATGTGTGGAATTTGCTACCCCCAAAGTGCGGTGGATGCTGGGAAAGTGAGTAAATTTAAGGAATGGTTAGCCAGATGTTTAATGGGTAATGGGTTGAAGAGATACAGAGAGAAGGCAGGGAAATAGGGGTGAGGAGTGTGTCAGCCATGACTGAATGGAGGAGCAGACTCGATTCAGCTCCTAATTCTGCCCCTAATTCTTATGAATTTATAATGCAAGCTCATCATTTTTTCGTTATTTGTTCATAGAATGTGGGCGCCCTACATCTAACTGCCCTAAAAAACATGGTGGTTGCACATGTATGTACAACTGCTTTAGACCTTGGAGTATAGACACCTATTAGGAAGGGTGTTCCAAGAGTCTGACCAACTAATGTGAAGGAACAGTAGTATACATCCATGTGAGGATGGTGAGTGGCTTGGAGAGGAGCTTGCAGTTGGTCGCATTCCCATGTATCTGTTGCCCTTGTCCTCCTTTGTGCTAGAGGCCACAGGTTTGGAAGGTGCTGTCCAAGGAGTTGTGCAGTCCATCCTGTAGATGTTACACACTGCTGCTACAGAGCGTCAGTGGTGGAGGGAGTGAAAGCTGACATTTGTGGATGGGATGCTGATGAAGCAGGCTGCTTTCTCCTGAATGATGTGGAGGGTTGCGAGTGTTGTTGGTGTTGCCACTATTCGAGCAAGTGGGAGTATTCTGTCAAACCCTTGACCATTCCTTAGAGATGGTGGGTAGGGAGACAGGAGGTGAGTTAATTGATGCACTCTTCCCAGCCTCTAATTTATACTTGCAGCTACAGTATTTAGCTGGCTGACTTTGTTCAATGGTAAAGCCCTCCCGATCCCATGAAGTTTTGGTATGTTGTGGATTCAGCGAGGGTAATGTCATTGAATGCCAAGGGATTGTGGCTCATAGAACTCAGAACATAGAACAGTACAGTCCCTTCAGCCCTTGACGTTGTGCCAGCCTTTTATCCTACTCTAAAATTAAACTAATCTACATACCCTTCATTTTACTATCATCCATATGTCTAACCAAGAGTCACTTAAATGTCCCTAATGTCTACCACCACTGCTGGCAGTGCATTCCACACACCCACCACTCTCTGTGTAAAGAACTGACCTCTGTCATCTCCCCTAAACCTTCCTCCAATCACCTTAAAATTATGCCCCCTTGTGGTAGCTATTTCTGCCTGGGGAAAAAGTTTCCGACTATTCAGTCTATCTATGCCTCTCATCGTCTTGTACTTCTCATACTTCTTCTCTCAAATGAAAAAAGCCCTAGCTCCCTCAACGTTTCTTCATAAGACATGCCCTCCAGCCCAGGCAGCATCCTGATAAATCTCCTCTGTGCCCTCTCTAAAGCTTCCACATCCTTCCTATAATAAGGCATCCAAAACTGAACACAATATTCCATGTGTGGTCTAATCAGAGCTGTATAGGGTTCAATTCTCTCTTATTTGAAGTGGTCATAGGCTGGCACTGTGTGTCATGATTGCCACTTCCCATTTGTCAGCGCAAGCCCGTATGTTGTCCAGTACTTCCTGTATGTGGAAACCAGCTGTTTCAGTGCCTGAGAAGTTCAGAATGGTGCTGAAGATTGTGCAGTCATCAGCAAACATTCCCACTTCTGACCTTATGAAGGGCCATTGGTGAAGTAGCTGAAGATGGCTGGCCCTAGGACATGACCCTGAGGAACTCCTACAGAGATGTCCTCGGGGTGAGACTCCCTGGATTTAATTCCAATAACTTTATTTCAACCATGAGCTGATTCATGTGACCTCTCTCAGAAAGTGGGCGGCACGGTGGTACAGTGGTTAGCACTGCTGCCTCACAGCGCCAGAGACCCGGGTTCAATTCCCGCCTCAGGCGACTGACTGTGTGGAGTTTGCACATTCTCCCCGTATCTGCGTGGGTTTCCTCCGGGTGCTCCGGTTTCCTCCCACCATCCAAAGATGTGCAGGGTCAGGTGAATTGGCCATACTAAATTGCCTGTAGTGTTAGGTAAGGGGTAAATGTAGGGGTATGGGTGGGTTTCGCTTCGGCGGGGCAGTGTGGACTTGTTGGGCCGAAGGGCCTGTTTCCACACTGTAATCTAATCTAAAGTGGTTCTGAAAGTGAAGGACTTGGAATCTCCGTCCAAGAGACCGACCCTTGCAAATGAAGCATTGTTAGAACTGCAGCCAGTGTTGTGTTTTGGTTTGTGAAGTGTTTATCCGATAAAACTCTTAAGTATACTTATATTGATATTATCAATTCATATTTCTGGTAACACATCTTCATGACAATATGTGTATTTATCTCTAATGAGTCTCGTAGTGTGAGAATTTATCCTCCCTCTAATGGATCTGAGTTTGTGAATTACATTGAAAAAATTGAACAATTAGAAACAAAAAGTATTCCAGATCATCAGAATGTTAATTAAGTCACAAGACTTGATTATGGTAATGTCACTGGACTAGTATTCTAGCCCCACTCCCCAGGCTAACGTTCTGAGGATGTACGTTTGAGTCCTACCATGATGGATGGCAAAACTTAAATTGCATTAAAATCTGGAATTTTAAAAAAATCTTGTTTAATGGCAACCATGCCAATTGTTACGAAAACCCATCTGGTTTACTGATGACTCTAAGGGAAAGAAATCTGCCATCCTTACCTGGTCTGGCCTACCTGTGACTCCAGACCCACAGCTATATTGTTGACTCTTAACCGCCCTCTAGGATGGGCAATAAATGCTGGGCGTAGCCAGCAATGCCCGTATCCATGTTTTTTAAAAACATCCTTTCTAAGAAGGAAATCAGGGAGGTGATGGCCTCATGGTATTATCACTGGACTGTTAATCCACAGACCCAGATAAAGTTCTGGGAGCCCAGGTTCAAATCCTGCTAAGACAGATGGTGGAATTTGAATTCAATAAATATCTGGGATTAAGAATCTAATGATGACCACAAATTCATTGCCAAATGTTGGAAAAACTCACCTGGTTCACTAATGTCATTTCAGGAAGGAAGCTGCCATTCTTACCTGATTAGGGACCAAACAAATTGTGGATGCTGTAAATCAGAAACAAAAACAGAAGTTGCTGGAAAAGCTCAGCAGGTCTGACAGCATCTTTGAAGAGAAGTTAGAGTTAATGTTTCGGGTTGAGTGTCACTCTGATTTCTCTTCACAGATTCTTCCAGACCTGATGAGCTTGCCCAGTAACTTCTGTTTTAGTGCCATCCTTACCTGGTCTGGCCTACATTTGACTCCAGACCCACAGCAATGTGGTTGGCTCGTAACCGTCGTCTGGGGAATGAGGGATGGACAATAAATGCTGCCTAACCAGCAAAGCCCTCATCCTGTGAATGAATATAGAAAAACAAATCAACTTGTCACAGTTAACATCTTGTATAAACTCAACCTTTAAAGTTGTTATATTCTGTGGCAACAGTTCCACATTTGATATGTATTTTATATTTTTTTAAAAATCTGCAAAATATGGTAACGAACTTTGCCTGGAGACATGAGACAGTTATCAAAATGCATGCATAATTAAATAGCAATAATTACAGTTGCACTCCTAATGATAATCTTATGCTCCTCAGTAATTATTTTTAAATTACTTTTACCTTCATTAATGAATTATCATTTAGTTCAAATTTCCCCTCAGTGTTATTAGTCGGATCATACAGCTTGTTTTCATTGGTCTAATATAGGCAAATAGTCTACGGTCTTTCAGTTGGTTATTTACTCTTAATATGCAGGATATTAACAGGAGAATAGAGACTGAAAACATTCTGGTTAATTGAAGAAAAGATTTGTATAATTGGATTGAGTTTAGTTGTAGAGTTCAGGAAAAATCCCTGTATAATGGTAGTCTGTGTCTAGCTACTTATTTTCCTTTGTCCCAATTCCATTCCCTGCCCCAGCTGTTGACATCAGTTAAACCAGACAGTTTACAGAATTCGAACGGTGGATCCAGGATTGAGTTACAAAGCACCTGATCCCATCCTCGATTTTGCTACTTCTGGCAGCCAACTCTCCGGTTTCCAAATTGTTGGGCACTGAAGCCGATTCCTGCATCAGCTCCAACTTGTCCAAAGCTGTGCCATCTGTTACCACCCTGCCCTCACCTCCTTACTGCCTCCTGTTGGACTTGGCCTTAGTGACTTCCATCACCATGCCAACATTGGGAGTGAACCTTCTTTATAAATCATTCTATGGCCTTGACACTCCCTACTAACACGACTGTTCTATTCCTGTGCAGTCACGTGTTATAAGAAAATCGTGTAATAGCCGCACCATTTAAACCAATGGGACTGGAATTGTATTATAACCAACACAAGTAAGGAATGTTCACTTGATACAAATAACAGTGTATACTCTTCAATTCACATTGTGGCAGAACCGACTGTAATCTCCTCCAACCTTGTGCCTGTCTCCTCACCCTTTGACCCCCTACATATCTGCCCTCACAGTCACTTGCTATTAACATGAGTGCCTTCCATCTGTATTTGATTGACTGTTTTGGGTGGCTTCATAAACCCCTTCGTTTTGGTCCTTCTCTGCATTCAAACTGCTGGCGTACAGAATGTCTTTTTGCAGGCATGTATTTGGTCACTTCGTCTGACCTGCATGACATTTTTCAGTGTCACCTCTTTTATTTTTTTGAGGTTCTTGGGAACACCCTTTGATGCTCAAAGTCCGAAATAAGTTCAACGTTTGTGCGAAGATTTGTAGCTCGGGTGCTCGTTGTTGTGGTTCTGTTCGCCGAGCTGGAAGTTTTTGTTGCAAACGTTTCGTCCCCTGGCTAGGCGACATCATCAGTGCTTGGGAGCCTCCTGCGAAGCGCTTCTTTGATGTTTCCTCTGGTGTTTATAGTGGTCTGTCCCTGCCGCTTCCGGTTGTCAGTTTCAGCTGTCCGCTGTAGTGGTTGGTATATTGGGTCCAGGTCGATGTGTTTGTTGATGGAGTTTGTGGATGAATGCCATGCCTCTAGGAATTCCCTGGCTGTTCTCTGTCTGGCTTGCCCTATGATAGTAGTGTTGTCCCAGTCGAATTCATGTAGCTTGTTGTCTGCGTGTGTGGCTACTAAGGATAGCTGGTCATGCTAAATTACCCATAGTGCCCAGGGATGTGCAGGTTAGGGTGAATTGGTCATGCTAAATTACCCATAGTGCCCAGGGATGTGCAGGTTAGGGTGAATTGGTCATGCTAAATTACCCATAGTGCCCAGGGATGTGCAGGTTAGGGTGAATTGGTCATGCTAAATTACCCATAGTGCCCAGGGATGTGCAGGTTAGGGTGAATTGGTCATGCTAAATTACCCATAGTGCCCAGGGATGTGCAGGTTAGGGTGAATTGGTCATGCTAAATTACCCATAGTGCCCAGGGATGTGCAGGTTAGGGTGAATTGGTCATGCTAAATTACCCATAGTGCCCAGGGATGTGCAGGTTAGGGTGAATTGGTCATGCTAAATTACCCATAGTGCCCAGGGATGTGCAGGTTAGGGTGAATTGGTCATGCTAAATTACCCATAGTGCCCAGGGATGTGCA
>NC_057734.1:8257625-8264948 GCF_004010195.1 Chiloscyllium plagiosum | reverse complement strand
GTTTCCTCCCACAATCCAAAAGATGTGCAGGTCAGGTGAATTGGCCATGCTAAATTACCTGTAGGTTAGGTCAAGGGGTAAAATGTAGGGGAATGGGTGGGTTGCGCTTCGGCGGGTCGGTGTGGACTTGTTGGGCCGAAGGGCCTGTTTCCACACTGTAAGTAATCTAATCTAATCTAAAAAAAAAGCGCTTCGCAGGAGGCTCCCAAGCACTGATGATGTCGCCTAGCCAGGGGACGAAACGTTTGCAACAAAAACTTCCAGCTCGGCGAACAGTCCGAAATAAGTGTCGGTGTGTTTCAAAGAGCACCAAGCTTCATATCAGCATCACCCACCTGATGTGAATTCAGCCAGCCAGCTACATTGGTGGGAATGGAGAGTCTGTATGTAATGATTTATGCCTCTCCCAACTGCACCCTTGAAATGGAGACTGTGTACATTGTGGTTTAATGATGTAAAGGCAGGGTGGGGGTCAGTTAGCTCCCCACCCTGGTTATTGACAGCTGGTTATTGACAGCAACAGTGTGGGTTCCATTCCTGCACTGGCTGAGGTTACAGCAAAAGACTCTCCTTCACAACCTCTCCACTCACCTGTGGTGATCCTCAGGTTAAACCAATGCCTCCTTAATGTGAGATTGGAACTTTACCTTCTTTTCATACAAGGTAACACAATTGTTTGGTGTTTTGTAAGATAGTGGTTCAGAAGTGGTTAATATTGGGGTTGCATTGGCTCCAATTCTAGATATATTTATTGCTATCATGTAATAAACCCTTTTGTTATCTAAGAACAGTGCCTCTTCTTATGGTGGTGCACCATTTACCACTAATCACCAGCTAGGGCTATAACAAAACAAAGGCAAAGGAGATTTAGCAGCAGCAAACTACATGAAACAACCCTTACCTAGTGTCATGTGCTGATAGAGATATAACCACAAGGTACTACAGTGGTCATCTGAGAAAACCTCACATGTGGAGTAAACTGGATGGATCAGAACTTCAATGCTTGTCTATTATTGTCCGTTAGCTCATAAGCTCCTGCCAGTAAGGATTTAGATGTGCAGTCCCTAATTGCACATTCCGCGATCCTTGTACTCAAGTGAAAAGGCCATTAACAGCTAATGATATCTCTCCTAGTTTCCATTTCTGTGCAGTCAATGATGAATAAAAATGCTAAAAATTTGATGTATTATCCATTTTCTATCCATTATTAAGCCCAGTGCTTGATGAATGGAGCAAAAGCATCTTCAGAACCTGCTTGTGAACGTAATTAAAACAATATGTGGCTTATGTCCTCATACTTTATCACATGGGTTTGATGCTTCCCTATAATGGTACTTACAGCACAGAAGTTACCATTCAGCCTAACTGGTCTATGGTGGCGTTCATGCTCCACACAAGCCTTTGCCCTCTTCAGATAATCCCATCAGTATATTAGAGTCATAGAGGCATAGAGATGTACAGCATGGAAACAGACCCTTCTGTCCAACCTGTCTATGCCAACCAGATATCCCAACCCAATCTAGTCCCACCTGCCAGCACCCACCCCATAACCCTCCAAACCCTTCCTGTTCATATACCCATCCAGATGCCTTTTAAATATTGCAATTGTACCAGCCTCCACTACTGGCATGTTATTCCATACATGTACCACCCTCTGCATGAAAAAGTTGCTCCTTAGGTCTCTTTTATATCTTTTCCCTCTTACCCTAAACTGTACCCTCTAGTTCTGGGCTCCCCCACCCCAGGGAAAAGGCTTTATCTATTTGTCTTATCCATGCCCCTCATGATTTTATAAACCTCTACAAGGTCACCCCTCAGCCTCCGATGCTCCAGGGAAAATAGCCCCAGCCTATTCAACCTGTCCCTATAGCTCAAATCCTCCAATCCTAGCAACATCTTTGTAAATCTTTTTTGAACCCTTTCAAGTTTCACAACATGTTTCTGATAGGAAGGAGACCAGAATTGCACGCAATATTCCAACAGTGGCCTAACCAATGTCCTGTACAGCCGCAACATGACCTCCCAACCCCTGTACTCAATACTCTTCTACTCCTTTCTCTCTGTGTTCATCCAGCTTCCTCTGAAGTACCATAAGACCATAAGACCATAAGACATAGGAGCGGAAGTAAGGCCATTCGGCCCATCGAGTCCACTCCGCTATTCAATCGTGGCTGATGGGCATTTCAACTCCACTTACCCGCATTCTCCCTTTAGCCCTTAATTCCTTGTGACATCAAGAATTTATCAATTTCTGCCTTGAAGACATTTAGCGTCCCAGCCTCCACTGCACTCCGTGGCAATGAATTCCACAGGCTCACCACTCTCTGGCTGAAGAAATGTCTCCACATTTCTGTTCTGAATTTACCCCCTCTAATTCTAAGGCTGTATCCACGGGTCCTAGTCTCCTCGCCTAACGGAAACAATTTCCTAGCGTCCACCCTTTCCAAGCCATGTATTATCTTGTAAGTTTCTATTAAGTTCCCCTTAATCTTCTAAACTCCAATGAGTACAATCCCAGGATCCTCAGCCGTTCCTCGTATGTTAGACCTACCATTCCAAGGATCATCCGTGTGAATCTCTGCTGGACACGCTCCAGTGCCAGTATGTCCTTCCTAGGTGTGGGGACCAAAACTGGACACAGTACTCCAAATGGGGCCTAACCAGAACCAGTACATCTATGCTCTTTGTCTCAACCACTTCATGTGGTTGAGAGTTCCCTATTCTCACCACCGTCTCCGCAAACATTCCTCCTTCATTCCCAAATGGGTCTGTTCATGACTGTCCTCATTTTAATTTTGGCCCCTCATTGGCTCTCATCGAAGAATGGATCACCTCCATCATTTCCCCAATCAAATGCCTTCATAATTTCAAAGACCACCATTCAGTCACTTCTTGGCCTCATAAGTCATTTGAATGCATTAACCTGACTAATTCATCTCAATGCTCAGTTCCCAAAGGCTGATCAACATAGAGGTCTGCAGCACAGAAACAGGCACTTTGGCCTAACCTGCCTATGTCACCCAGTTTTCCACAATTAAACTAGTCCTATTTGTCTGTGTTTGATCCATATCCCTCCAGAGCTACTCCATTCATGTGCCTGTCAAAATGTTGAGATTGTGCTCTCTTCCACTTCTATGTCTCGCAGCCCCTTCCTGACATTCACCACCCTTGCGGTGAAAAAATTGCTCCTCTGGATCCTTTTGTATTTCTCCCCTATCACCTTAAACCTGTGCCCTGTAGTTTTAGACTCCACTACAATGGGAATAAGCTGTTGGCTACCTACCTTATCTCTGCCTCTCATGATTTTATAGACCTCTTTAAGCTCATCCCTGTCTTCCAAACTCCAGGAGAAAAAGTGTCTGAGGCTATCCAGCCTCTCCCTATAATTCAAACCTTCCAGTCCAGGTAGTATCCTAATAAATAATTTCTGCATTTTCTTTCTAGTTTAATGATATCCTTTGTATACATAGTAGGGTGACCAAAATTATGTTAAATGGATTATCAAAGAAAGTCACCATAGTCCTGGATAACTGGAGAGAGACAGAGACAACTGGTGGTGAGTTAAACTAAGAGTCACTATGCCTCAGGCTCGGGGAGAGGTTGAGAAGGAGAGTCCTTCTTGTGGAGGAATTGATGCTGTTCGTGTCATATTGTGTTAGCCACCCAGCCAATCAACCCAACAGGCTATTCAGTCTATCAAATCTGAGCTGCTGCTTTCCCACTCATGGGCGAGCTAACCCTAACCTTAAGGATAACCCTTAATCTTACCTCACTTTATTTTCATATTCCTTTACCCTTCAAGCAACTAACTCTCCTCTGAAAAGCCCATGGACTCTGCTCCCCCAGCAGTCCATTGCAGAGAATTCTAAACTCTGGTCACAGCCCATGTAAAAGATGTTTTTCTAACTTCCTGAATGATCACTCTCATGTGTATCTCAAGCATGTCCCCTCAAGGTTTTATTAGCCACCACAACCTTCTGTTTGCCCTTTACTCTTCATAAACACAGAGACTTGCTTTTCTTTAGATTAGTTTAGATTCCCTACATCGTGGAAACAGGCCAATTGGCCCAACAAGTCCACACCGACCTTCCAAAGAGTAACCCACCCAGATCCATTTCCATACACTTACCCTGACTAATGCACCAAACACTATGGGCAATTTAGCACGGTCAATTCACCTAACCTATAGGTCTTGGGACTGTGGGAGGAAACCTACATAAACATGGAAAGAATGTGCAAACTCAACACAGACAGTCGCCCGAGGCGGGAATTGAACCCAGGGCCCTGGCTCTCTGAGGCAGCAGTGTTAACCACTGAGCCACCGTGTTGCCCTGAATGTGTTCAGCTCATGGCAATAAAGCTTCTGGCTTTCTCCAAGTGTCCCTTGCTCTGCCTCAACTTGAATCACAGAATGAATACAGCATTGTAGCAGGCCATTCAGTCCATCAGTTGCATGCTGGCTGTCTTAAAGGGTGATACACCTTGTGTCCCTTCTGCCTAGCATGTCCCCAACCATTTTGCCCAACACTCCTTCCCTTTTTTGAATAATTCCTGGGTTCCCTGTGATTGAATCTGCCATTGTCAGCCAGTGCATTCTGGAAGGGAGAAAGTGAGGACTGCAGGTGCTGGAGATCGGAGTTGAGAGTGTGGTGCTGGAAAAGCGCAGCAGGTCAGGCAGCATCCGAGGAGCAGGAGAATCAACATTTCGGGCATAAGGCCTTCATCAGGAATGAAGCTTGTGGGCCAGGTCTGAGATAAATGGGAGGGGGGTGGGGTTGGAGGCAAGGTAGCTGGGAAAGCGATAGGTGGATGAAGGTGAGGGAGAAGGAGATAGGTCAGAGGGGGGAGTGATGGACAGGTCAGGAGGGTGGTGCAGAGTTGGAGGCTTGGGACTGGGATAACTTGGGAGGAGGGGAAATGAGGAAGCTGTTGAAATCCACATTTATCCCGTGTGGTTGCAAGGTCCCAAGGAGGAATATGAGGTGTTCCTCCCCAAGGCGTTGAGTGGCAACAGTTTAATGGTGGAGGCGGCCCAGGATCTACATGTCCTTGACAGAGTGGGAGGGGGAGTTGAAGTGTTCATCCACAGGGCGGTGGAGTTGGTGGGTGTGGGTGTCCCAGACATGTTCTCTGAAACGATCCACAAGAAGATGTCCTGTCTCCCCAATGTGGATCCTGAGCACTCACTACATGAAAAGCTTCCTCCTCTTGTCACCATTGCTTCGTTGGTTATTTGCCTTAAATCTGTGACCTCTAATCCTCGCTCCCTCCCTGAATGGGAACAGTTTCTCCCTCAGTTCTCTGTCCAGTCGCTTTATGATCTTGCGCATCCCTGTCAAATCTCCCCTCAACCTGCTCATCTCCAAGGCAGATGCTCCCAACCTCTCCAATCTATCTCGCTCTGAATTCTGAAATGTGGTCAGACAGTCCCTTTGTGCTTTCTGATTGTAAGCTGTTACTTTCAATACCATCTGGTGGCACCCCAGTTGGGCAGGGCCAGGCCAATATTTCAACCATCTTGGTGAATGAGTCAACAGTTGGGTGTACTCCACAGTGGGCCCAGGGCTGCCTCTTACCTGACTGCCCCCTGTATACTTTACTCTGGTGACACTTCTTCACTCCCAAACTCTGTCAGAGAAAAATCCACTTTAGGCAAAGCCCCTTTGAATGATTTCACAGAATTGTTAGAGTGCGGAAGGAGGCCATTCGGCCCTGCACCATCTCTTCAAACGAGCATGACTAACTCGTGCCAATCTCCCACCTTCTCCCCCATGCCCTTTCACACTATTTCTGTCCACACTAATTGCTGCTGTAAATCTTTTGAGCCATGAAAGGTGTCCAGCCACTGGTACCCTTTGCCGGTGAAGTTTTAGATTGAAACATTGTCAGTTCATTGGATACCTGAGGTTCTCTTTCTGTACCGTTACTCTCAGCTTCCATCAAGCTATCATATTGGTAATAGCTGCTTTGTGCAGTTTGAGCATGCTGTGTTCATTGCAACAGTACATTTATTCAGGGAAATTAGATTTTATTGCCATGTGTACACAAGTACAGGGATACAGTGAAAAGTGTATAATGTCGCTGTTCCCATTGCCATCTTAGCTATGAAGGTACCTGGGTACAAAATCTCAGGTACAAATTAGAAAAATAAAGAAATATGGTTAAAAATTCAATTGTAAATCCTCTTGAGAATAAAGTAGAAAGTATAAAAGTAAAAACATAAAGTTAGAAGTTTAATATGACAGTCCTTCTTAAATGCTTAGCCATGTTGGGCCCACACTCCCACAAGGGTTCCATCTCCTCCTCACTGGGCTCAATCTCCTCCACACTGGCTCAATGTCCCCTGAACTGGGCTCACTCCCCTCCTCACTGAGCTCACTCTCCCTCCTCACTGGGCTCACTCTCCTCCTCACTGAGCTCACTCTCCCTCCTCACTGGGCGCACACTCCCCCACACTGGGCTCACTCTCCTCCTCACTGGGCTCACTCTCCTCCTCACTGAGCTCACTCTCCCTCCTCACTGGGCGCACACTCCCCCACACTGGGCTCACTCCCCTCCTCACTGGGCTCACTCTCCTCCTCACTGAGCTCACTCTCTCTCCTCACTGGGCTCACTCTCCTCCTCACTGAGCTCACTCTCTCTCCTCACTGGGCTCACTCCTCTCCACACTGGGTTCACTCTCCTCCACACTGGGCTCACTCCTCTCCACATTGCGCTCTTTCTCCCTCCACACTGGGCTCACTCCCCCCCCCCCCCACACTAGGTTCACTCTCCTCCACACTGGGCTCACTCTCTCTCCAGGGAAAAAGTGAGGACTGCAGATGCTGGAGATCAGAGCTGAAAATGTGTTGCTGGAAAAGCGCAGCAGGTCAGGCAGCATCCAAGCAGCAGGAGAATCGACGTTTCGGGCTTCCTGAAGAAGGGCTCATGCCCGAAACGTCAATTCTCCTGCTCCTCGGATGCTGCCTGACCTGCTGCGCTTTTTCAGCAACACATTTTCAGCTCATTCTCTCTCCACACTGGGCTCACTATCCTCCTCACTGGGCTCACTCTCCTCCTCACTGGGTTCACACCCCTCCTCACTGGGCTCACGCCTCTCCCCACACTGGGCTCTCTCTCCCTCCTCACTGGGCTCACTATCCTCCTCACTGGGCTCACTCTCCTCCTCACTGGGTTCACTCCCCTCCTCACTGGGCTCACGCCTCTCCCCACACTGGGCTCACGCCTCTCCCCACACTGGGCTCACGCCTCTCCCCACACTGGGCTCACGCCTCTCCCCACACTGGGCTCACACTCCTATACACTGGGCTCACTCCCCTCCAC
>NC_057734.1:8206514-8257188 GCF_004010195.1 Chiloscyllium plagiosum | reverse complement strand
CTCTCCCTCCTCACTGGGCTCACTCTCCTCCCCGCACTGGGCTCACTCTCCTCCTTACTGGGCTCACTCCCCTCCCCACACTGGGCTCACTCCCCTCCCCACACTGGGCTCACTCTCCTCCTCACACTGAGCTCACTCCCCTCCCCACACGGGGCTCACTCTCCTTCTCACTGGGCTCACTCTCCCTCCTCACTGGGCTCACTCTACTCCTCACTAGGCTCTCTCTCCCCCCTCACTGGGCTCACTCTCCCTCCTCACTGGGCTCTCTCTCCCTCCTCACTGGGCTCTCTCTCCCTCCTCACTGGGCTCACTCTCCCTCCTCACTGGGCTCACTCTCCCTCCACACTGGCCTCTCTATCCTCCTCACTTGGCTCATCCTCATTCTCCCACGCTCTGTCACTGTCCCCTTGCACTGGCTCTATCACTCCACAGCAGGTGAGTAGATTAAAGTAAGAAAAAAAGCTGCGAAGGAAGGAAAAAATATATGTTTGCTGAGTGATGAGTTTCAGACTACGTGACAATGAGTTATCAATTAAAGAGTTTCTTACTTGTTAACCACCTTATTAATGATACAACTCATACCATAATATATTGCTTCCTGTTTAACACACACACCACACAATCTGGGCAAGAATCCTCAAGATGGAAGTCAGAGACGGACATGTTATCATGTATTCTTCCACACATAGGCATTTGGGAGGAGGAATTATTTGAAAATCATTACTTCTTTTGTTTCTTGTTAAACATGGAGTTCTCCTGGAGCCATTTGTGGTAATATCAATTGATTACCCCAAATCCCTGACATGTTTATCTGCCTTTATTGTCACTTGAGCCAAGTCCTAGTCCCCCACCCCTCCACAGCTCCCAGCTCAACAACATCTCCAATGTATCACGCTGCTCCCTTAGTCTTGCACCTCCTATCTCTGTAACCTCCTCCAACTCACAGCCCTCCAAGGTCTTTGCGCTCTTGAATTCTCAGTCATCCTGACTTTTCCTCACTCTGCTGTTGCTGGCCAAGCTTCCAGCTGCCTAAGCTTTGAGAGTTTGCACCCTGAGCCTCCTCCCCTCACTGTTCCTTGACGCTGATTCTTAAAACCCATGACTGAGCAAAACAACTTGTGAAGGATCTTGAAATATTTTCCCACATTAGAGGCACTATGTGAATGTAAGATGTTGCTGTAGTGCAAATAGACTGTTAGCAATCTTTCTAGAAGCTACAAAAGCAACTAGCTATGTACTGAATGATTACTGCGACTAAGATGTTTTTGCTGTATGAATCACATTATGGTACAGAGCTCATCTGAGGATTGGAACATTGGATAGGCTCTGTCTATTAAGTTTTCTTTGACACCAATTACCTTTATTCATTGAAGAGCCGTTCCATTATGGAAACAACTCATCAAACATCAGCAATTCCTTGTTATGTCTCAACTTTCCACCAGAATGGTCCCCATGGTTAGAAAGTGGTTTCAACAGTAATTTCTCCAGAGTTGTTTATAGGTCATGTCAGTGACTTTGCTGTAATTAGAATTGGTGGTAAATTAACAATGCATTTATTGCGCTGTGTGCTGCTCATCTTTGTTGATTCCATCGGAAGGCTAATTAAAGCTGGTTTAATTGCATTTTTCACAAGGGGCGGTTGACTCCAGACTAATTAACTTGCCATTTTCTTCAAGTATGAGCACGTTAATCCTGGAGACTATCAAAGTTGAAAGAACTACATGCCCAGTCAAAGCTTCAGCGACAGCATTGAAACTGTTCAGTGTTAATTACCAGGAGTCACCATGCCTATATTGTGATAAAAACAGAAAGTGCTTCAGAAGATGTCATTAGACTCTCTTTCTCTCTCCAAAGCAGCGGCCAGACCTGCTGAGTTTCTCCAGCATTTTCTGTTTTCGTTTTGTATTTCTAGCATGCGCAGTATTATAATTTTATTTGTGTTATTTGCCCACCTTGGAGTCAAAAGATTTTAGTTTCAAGTCCCACTCATGGATTTGAGTGCAATAGTTGAGGCTGACAATCCACTGCCATGCTGAGGGGGTGCTGCACAGTTAGCAGTGCTACCTTTTGGAGGAGATACCAAAAGAGGCCATTGCATGGGCCCATGTTAAAGATCTCAGGGCACTATTTTGAAGAATAGCAGTAAGTGTCCTGGCCAATATTTATCCCACAATCAGCATCCCAAAAGCACACTATCTGATTATTAACAGATGGCTATTTGTGTGTACAAAACCAGCTGTCCCCTTTCCTGCCTGAAATATCGAGTAACACTTGCTGACTGGAAAGCACCTTGATCTATCCAGTGGTCATGAAGGATGCTACAAACATTCAGATATTTCTTCCATTGGAAACTTGCACGTTGGCATTCTGGAATAAAAGATTCACAGCTACTTAGCCATTTCCAAGAGCTTTATCTGCAGTGCATTGGTTGAAATGCAGTTCTTGGTGTATTCCATGGGGTTGATCAAGTGAGGATTGATCACAGTGGGAGAAAACAAGGAGTAAAAGCAAGCTGTATCCTCCTCAGACCAGCTTCACCATTCCATTAAGTCATAGCTTTACCAGGATGCTGCCTGGATTGGAGGGTGTGAGCTATAAGGAGAGGCTAGAAAAAGTTGGGTTGTTTTCTCTGGAGCGACAGAGACTGAGGGGAGACTTGATTGAAGTCTGTATAATTATGAGATGCATAGATAGGGTTGATGGTCAGGATCTTTTTCCCAGAGTTGAAATGTTTAAGAATAGGGGGCATGCATTTAAGGGGAGATGGGGATAGTTTAAAGGAGATGTGAGGGGCAAGTTTTTTACACAGAGAGTGGTAGGAGTCAGGAATCTTGCTGCCAGGGATGGTGGTGGAGGCCAATATGATAGGGGCGTTTAAGGGACTTTTAGATAAGCACATGAATATGTGAGAAATGGAGGGATATGGACCAAGGGCAGTCAGAAGGGATTAGTTTAATTTGAAGTCATGTTTGGCACAACATCATGGGGCTATTCCTGTGCTGTACTGCTCTATGTTCCATGTAATAGCTGAACAATTTTAATGACCCTTTCTTTCCTTCCCAACCGCCATTTCCCTTGCTTCACTTAGAACCCTAGAATCCATCGATCTCAACCTTAAATATTGAACCACTGAGCATCCACAACACTCAGGGGTAGAGAATTCCAATGTTTAGCAACTATTTCTCTTCTTCCTCTCAGTCCTAAATGACCTTATTCTTCGACTGTGCCCCCTGGTTCTACATTGTTCAGTCAGGAAAAACAATCACTCAGTATGTACTTGGTCAAGACCTCTTAAGAATTTTATACTTTCCAATGCAGTCACCTCTCGCTGTTTTAAATTCCATCGAGATCATCGGAATCATTAATCTGCTCCAGATAAAGCCATGGTTTATCAAAAGGATAATGGGCATTCTAATGATGCAGCACTCTCTAAATATTTACAGTGGTGTCAGTCCAGCTGATGTTGTGAAATCTTCCTCTTGCCTTTCCAAGGTGAAAGCATCCTCGTCACATTGGTGACCATATACTTTCTGTTCATGCATTTTATTTGTTCATGGGACATGTTAGCAAGGCCAGCATTTATTTTTTTAACTAAAAATGTAGTTGAGACAAAGAAAATTGTTAAAGTGCATTGCATAACTTAAAAACCACTAAAAGGAGTTATCGAGTCCCTGGAGATGTACAGTATGGATACAGACGCTTCCCTCCAACTCCTCCATGCTGACCAGATATCCTAAGTTAATCTAGTCCCATTTGCCAACGCTTGGTCCATATCCCTCTAAACCCTTCCTGGTCATATACCCATCCAGATGCCTTTTAAATGTTGTAATTGTACCAGCCTCCACTACTTCCTGTGTTAGAGACATATAAACCGCAGATGCTGGAATCCAAGGTATACAGACAGGAGGCTGGAAGAACACAGCAAGCCAGGCAGCATCAGGAGGTGGAAACATCGATGTTTTGGGTGTGTAGCCCTACTTCAGGACTGGGGGGTGGGTGCAAGGGGACCTGCAGATAAATTGGGCTAGCAGGGGCAGGGTGGTGAGGTGGGGAAAGGTGAACCACTTCTTCTGGCAGCTCATTCCATACACGTACCACCCTCTGCAGGAAAAAGTTGCCCCATAGTTCACATTTATATCTTTATATCCCTCTCAACCTAAACCTGTGCCCTCTAGTTTGGACTCCCCTACCCCAGGGACAAAACCTCATCGATTCACTCTATCCATGCTCTTCATGATTTTATAAGCCTTCATAAGGTCGCCCCTCAGCCTCCGATGCTCCAGGGAAAACAGCCTATTCAGCCTCTCCCTATAGCTCAGATCCTCCAACCCTGACAATGTGCTTGTAAATCTGAAGTTTTTTCATCTTGCAAAACTAGGATGCAAGAAACAGACCTAAAACAGAGACTTGCATTTATATAGCACCTTCACCATCTCAGAATATCTGAAAGCCTTTTAACAGCCAACGAAGTACCATTGAGTCAAAGAATCAGAGTCATCCAGCAAGGAAACAGACCGTACAGCCCAAATTGTTCATATCGACCAAGTTTCACAAATGAAACTAGTCCCATTTGCCTCCATATGTCCATATCCCTTTAAACCTTTCCTATTCAGGTACCTGTCCAAATGTATTTTAAGTGTTCTAACTGTACCTGCATCTACCACCTCCTCTGGCAGGCAAAAGTGAGGACTGCAGATGCTGGAGATTAGAGTCAAGATTAGAGTGGTGCTGGAAAAGCACAGCAGGTCAGGCAGCATCTGAGGAGCAGGAAAATCAACGTTTCATCAATTTTCCTGCTTCTTGGATGCTTCCTGACCTGCTGTGCATTTCCAACACCACTCTAATCTCTACTTCCTCTGTCAGTTCATTCCACAGACGAACCATCCTCTATGTGAAAATGTTGCCCCTCAGGTTCCTTTTAAATCTTTGTCCTCTCACTTTAAAAACATGACCTCTAAATTTGAACTCCCCCATCCCAGGGGAAAAGACCTTTGCTATATACCCTATCCATGCCCCTCATGATTTTATAAACCTCTATAAGGTCACCCCTCAGCATCCTACGCTCCAGTGAAAACACCCCAGCTTATTCAGCTCTCCTTATAACCTGGTAACATCCTTGCAAACCTTTTTGTGAACCCTCTCCAATTTAGTAATATCCGACCTGTGGCAGGGAGAGCAGAACCTTTTGAAATGTAGGCATTGTTGTAATCTCCAAACTATGGGAGCAGGTTTGATATAGCAAGGTTGTTGAAAGAATGAATATTTGGTCATGGGCCTTAGAGCAGTTTATAAAATCGTGAGGGGCATGGATAAGGTGAAGAGTGAAGATTGTTCCCCCAGGGTAAGTGAGTCCAAAACTAGAGGGGCTAGGTATAAGGTGAGAGGGGAAAGATTTAAAAGGGACAACTTTTCCGCACAGAGGGAGATGCGTGTATGCAATTAATTGCCAGGGCAAATAGTGGAGGCTGGTACAATTACAACATTTAAAAGGCATCTATGAATAGGAAGGATTTAGAGGAATATGGACCAAATGCTGGTAAATGGGGCTAGATTAATTTAGGATACTGATCGGCATGGACAAGTTGGATAGAAGGATATATTTACATGCTGTCCATCTCTATGCCAGGGAGAACATTCTCCTGCCTTCCTTTGATATAATATCGTGGAATCGATTATGTGTGCTGGAGAGGGTTTAATATTATGTCCAAAAGGGTAGCACCCTCCTAATAGTGCAGCAATCCCTTAGCACAGTCCTGAGTGTCTACGTGTTCACGAATGGTAGCCACACCTCACTGATTCTGAGGCGAGAGTTCTACCCACTGAGCCACAGCTGATATAAAAGGCAGAAGTTACAAAGTGAAATCTAATACAATCAAAATCTTTTGACACTCCCACCCCCACCCCCACTAAGCTACCACACACTTCTCCAAGAATTCCATCAACCAATGCTGGCCTCAAATTATTCTTCCTGTAAAATGTTGCACATGTTAATTTGTTTGCATGACATTGTCTAACTGAAATGTAATTTAATTTTGAATACCTTAGTTAAAGTAGATTGTAATGATTGTTATTTAATGCATCATTTTCAGTAATTTGTTTCTCCTCTGAGGCCTGTATTAGCATTTATTCACTCAGTCACCAGAATGACATGATCAGCTCCTTCAATTAATTTACTGAATATTATTATAGAATGACCCACAGGAGTAGGAAAAACATTTCAATAATGATTGGAAACCACTCCTGAAGACTTGAGATAGTAAAAATATCTATTTTTATTCCCAATGGTAATAGTTGCACACATCAAACAGTGACAACACCTCTCCAATGCTTTTTCTATCTTATCATGAAGACTGTTTCAAAGTGGCCTTCGTGGTGCACATTCTGTGTTTGGACACCAGCTCTGGATTTGGAACTGAGGGCTTGTCTATCGGGCATGATCTCCCCATTTGCCATCTCAGGTGAATCTGTAAAGGAAAGCACTGTTTTGAGGACGAACAAGGGTAGCATTTGGAATGTAAATTCAATTAATCATTCAGCAAAGTAAAACAAAAAAGTGATCTTAGTATTGGTGATCGTGAAACTATCACCAGTTATTAGAAAAATCCATCTGGTTCTCTAATGTCCATTTATATTATTCACTGATGGGACATGGGTTTCGCTGGCTGGGCCGACATTTGTTACCTGTCCCTAGTTGCCCCTTGAGAGCTGCCTTCTTGAACCGCTGCAGTGCACATGCTATAGGTTGACTCATGATGCCATTAGGGAGGGAATTCCAGGATTTTGACCCAGCAACAGTGAAGGAATGGTGATATCTTTCCAAGTCAGGGTGGTGAGTGGCTTGGAGGGGAATTTGCAGGGGATGGTGTTCCCATGTATCAACTGCCCATGTCCTTCTAGATGGAAGTGGTCAAGTGTTTGGGAGGTGCTGTCTGAAGATCTATGGTGAATTTCTACAATGCATCTTGTGGATCATAGCAGTGATATGTACTGAGTGTCAGTGAATGAGGGAGTGGATGCTTGTGGATGTGGTGCCAATCAAGTGAGATGCTTCATCCTTCAGGGAAGAAAATCTTCCATTCTTAACCTGGTCTGGCCTAACAGACTCAACAGCAATGTGGTTGGCCGTTAATGGTCTTCTGAAATTGCCCAATAGTTCAAATGCAATTAGGGATGGACAGCAAACATTGGCCTTGCAGGAATAATGTAAAAGTAACCCCTGATATCCTGGATAACAGCTGTTCTTCAATGAATGTCACAGAAACAGCTGATTTGAGCCATTATCATTTTACTGAGTGGGGGCCACAGCAATGATAATCCTTCAGGTGCATTTCCTCGGCTGTCTGTTGATGTTGGAATGTGCTGAGTTTGGAAGGGGCTCATAAATGCACATTTCCTTTTCGTGTTGGAGGTTTGAGATTTTCAGGAACACCTAAACCAATTACTACCCTCTAGCAGATTGAATGCTTAGCCCTCCAGTGCCGTTCTGAAATGGTTGAAATGGTGATGTGATGAGATTATTTGCATGGAGGAGAAAGTGAGGACTGCAGATGCTGGAGATCAAAGTCGAGAGTGCGGTGCTGGAAAAGCACAGCAGGTCAGGCAGTATCCGAGGAGCAGGAGAATCGATGCTTCGGGTATAAGCCCTTCATCAGGAATGAGGCTTGTGGGCCAGGGGCTGAGAGATAAACGGGAGGAGGGTGTGGCTGGGGGGAAGGTAGCTGGGAATGCGATAGGTAGATAAAGGTGGGGGAGAAGGTGATAGGTTGGAGAGGAGGGTGGAGTGGATAAATGGGAAAGATGATGGACAGGTCAAGAGGGTGGTACCAAGTTGGAGCCTTGGAACTGGGATAAGGTGGGGGAAGGGGAAATGAGGAAACTGGTGAAATCCACATTAATCCCAACTTAATATGACATTAATATTAATGGGAGAGTGGGGTAAGGGGCAACAGGAGCTAAATTATTGGTTATCTGTTTGTGCAGGGGTCTCTTTGAGAGTACACAATTCCAGAAAATGACCACATGCTGCATGTAATATCTTTACACTTCTAAATTTCCTGTAATCACAGCACCAATACCCTAGATATGCCATTATCCAGCTGTAATTTCTAGACACATGCAGATCCAAATACCTTGGCCCGGGATCATGATCTGGGACACGAGGGAGTGAACGAGGTGCATTGTTGGCTGGAAGTGACAGTGGCAAATTTGGGAGCAAGGGATGTCACAACTCCACGTGATGAGTTGTGGAGGTCACAGAGAGAAAAGTCTACTTGGAGCCTTGGGCTGGGCCAGCCAAGTTGGGAGCTGCTTCCGAAACTCTGTTAATGGCTTGGTGGGTGGACTAGTTCCCTGCAGGGTTTGGAGATGCTGTAAGAACTGCCATATAGCCCCAGTCACCACTTGCCACTTCACTGGAAGTTATATTACATTCTAGGTGCTACAAAAATGCAGGATGTTAATTTTGAGTCACAACGGAGCTGAACGTTCGGGCTTGCGTTCAGCAACTTAGCCATCATCCTTGTTTACCAGAGCTTGTAGGATTTGGGAATAGCAAGTATTTTGCAGCAGTAATATCCATTGCTGAGTTGCGGAACCTCTTGTCATTTATCTGGGTTAAGTGGCTCATTAACTGTGTGAGGAGCGTTAAAGGATCATTAGTGCAGGAGGATTACAGTTTGTTGTGTGTATGTCTTTTCTTGTGTCCACAGATGAAATAGCGTTCACTGGAAGTATATATTTAACAGCTTGCCATCCTGTGAGTGGGCTGTAACAACGATGAAAAGACAACATTTCAAACCGTTTATCTGTGAAACCGGTCGGAGGAGGAGCTGAGCTCAAACCTGGTTGAATGGGGTGGGCTTGGACACACATTGGGGAGGGGGCTGGTTAAACATGCAAACACTCCAAATGCATTGACATTGTGGCACTAACTCACAGACCTCTGAGTCCTCCTGCGGCTAGAAAAGGTGAGGGGGGGTGGGGGTGGGTGCAAACCTAACCTGGTCTCTGACATGGCATTTTAAGTGTGTCAAAAAGGCAAGGATAGTATGCCATAGTGACCCAGCGTCCCAGGCTAACTCACTGGCAACGCAGGTTCAAATCCTGCCTGGAGCACTGGGAGAATTTGAACTAAAGCTGAATGTAAAACTGGCCTCAGTGATGGTGACCATGGCAACTGTCATCAATTGTTGCAAAAATATAAACCTGATTTACTAATTTAGGAAGTGGATTCATCAATAGCTGGCAGGGTGGCTCAGTGGTTAATACTGCTACCTCACAGCACCAGGGTCCCAGGTTTGATTCCAGCCTCGGGTACCTGTCTATGTGGAGTTTGCATATTCTCCCTGTGTCTGCGTGGGTTTCCTCTGGGTGCTGCAGTTTCTGCCCACAGTCCAATGATGTGCAGGTTAGGTGGATTGGCCATGGGAAATGCAGGGCGACAGGGATAGGTTAGGGTGTGGGTCTAAGTGGGATTCTGTTCGGAGGGTGCGTGTGGACACTATGATGGGCTGAATGGTCTGCTTCCACACTGTAGGGATTCTATGATCTACCTTCCCCAGTCTGACTCTCAACTGGCCTTTGAATTGACTGAGAGGTATATTCAAATTAGGGACAGCAGTTAGGGATGGAAAACAGCTAGCGGCCTTACCAGCAACTACCCATTAAGAATAACAAAAAAATGTCTTGAATTTAACTGTGAATAGGCAAGTTTCCCAGGTTTTAGGTAGTGATGACAGGTTCTGCATAATCTCAATGGACCAAGTCACTTTGTACCATGTCTTGTGGGCCAAGACAAACAGGAGCTATGGCTTACTGTTTCTGAAGCAACCCCCATCCCCATCAGCACCAAGTCAGTGGATGAGTAACATCTCCCCTCGTGTCTTTTGTACAGTTTGTGCTGATTTGCATATTTGTGAAGACAACTTTTAAAAAAAAAAAATCTGAAGTGCAAGCAGAAATTGTCACTCCATGATTCTTCTGCCTGGCTTTTTCCTCAGTTGTCTGTGTTCCATAAGCTTGTAGCCAGCCGAGAATCAGTCTTGCTAAGAAGGGGACCGTCTGTAGCCTGTCCATGCAGTCAGTTACCATTTCCAATATCCTGTAAATGACTGGCAAACTCGCATGCATATTACAAAATGCTGACATTCATAATTTTCTGCCATCTTGAAATTGAGTAAAACGCCAATAATACTGTGTTAATACTGTCACTTTTCAGCTTAATCACGGTCTCTTGGCTAAATCTTCAAGCTGAAGTACAGAGGAGGAGTAATGCACAGAGCTCACTGGAAAAACTCCCAACTCTTTGACTTCTCTTGCAGAGACCCATCTTTCATGTGTGACATCCCTCTTGGCAGCATTCTTTAATTTTGCAGATGACTTATGCTGTTTCTGCTGTAAGGGCTATTCATCAAATTGTACAATGCAAAGGGGATAATGTGTATTCAATACTGAGAGTGCAGCACAGTGTGGCAGAGAATTCTACATCTTAGTCACTATTTCTCTCCCCCTCTCCCTGTGATTTCTGATTACAGATGGGAGTGCTGTGTTCCGAGGATGCTTTAAAAGGCCTGAGAATATCTCCCTTGCCCTGCCAGCAGGCAACGTCTTGTTGAACATGTCTGTGGATAAGTGTGTGGATTTCTGCACTGAGAAGGTAACCAGGACAACATTAACCAACTTAGATATCTGTTACAAAAGAAAACCCCCAAATGGCAGCAATTTTTCATTTGTAATAATACTGTCAGTGTTCACAGCCACTGCAACTGTTAAACTGACAGTAACCTCCAGAGTTCGCATGTGTGCAGTTAAATGTGGAAATCCAGTTGTTGTTGCCAGTTGTTGCTTGCTTCATTCCCAGCATGCCTCATTGTAGTGTCATGAAAGGTAATCAATCAGAAATCACTGAACAGATGAAAGTTTCACCTTTT
The DNA here is from genome assembly GCF_004010195.1 of Chiloscyllium plagiosum. Lineage (NCBI taxonomy): Eukaryota > Metazoa > Chordata > Chondrichthyes > Orectolobiformes > Hemiscylliidae > Chiloscyllium > Chiloscyllium plagiosum. The sequence goes on along the minus strand of NC_057734.1, from coordinate 8,246,260 downwards.
GCACCATTATATCTGTGAAAACTGCCCATAAGGTATTCATTGTTAAATTGTAACTCAGAATATAACAGTATACCAAATCTAAATGAGCTGTTTGGCTCTGGAAGCCTAATTTTATATTTGTGTAATTTTATGTATTGTTTCCATTAGGAGAAAAATCAATACTTTTTTTTCATATCATTTAACTTTTCATAAAAAGATTTATAATATTCAACTTCTGATGTGTGTGGCAAAATCATTTTTCTCGTTCTTTTGTAAATTGTATAAAAAGTGAAAGATAATTGATGCCATTTTACTTTCTCACACTCTGTGAGAATTTCTCAATACAATTGGCTACTGACCCTGGCCAAAGATATCACTGCTGCTGGATGACTGGAGATATTTTTAACTTGCTCCAGTTAATGTTGGGGGAGTCCACACCAGACTGGTCCCCATATCTTTACGGGCAGTTTTCTTTGACAGCCAATATAAATGGATGTGGATTGATAAATCACACTATTTTCTATATTGGTGTTGCTAACTTTGAATTCATTGGGCATGATGTTGATGTTGTGCGACAGTGTAAAATGTACAGTAATGAGTCGGCAGCTTGTTTTACTTCTCCATCAAATTTAATGAAGCATAAAATCCAACAAGCAAAAACTCTTCCATTCTCTTTAGTTGGAAAGGCTAAAACTGGGGCTTCAGTATCTACAGTGAAGAAGGGTCAAATTGATAACAGTGTAGAATGTTTAGCAAGACATCAGAGGGTAGAGGGTACCATGTTGAACTGTATCCCAGGAGTCAGTCCCTCAGAAAAGACCTTGATTTCTTGTTTCATCTGAAAGACAGCTCTTCTGACAGTGCAGCACTCCTCCTATTCAGCACTCCACAGATTTTGTGCTCAAGTTTCCAGAACCAACAACTCTCTCTCCCAGGAAACAGAACTTTCACCAACCGTTTGCTAAATTTGAACTCTGTTCTGTGATTGATCTGTAAATAAAACCCCAAAGCTTCTATTCAGGTGAGCACACTAAGTGTGTTGCCCAGTAACGCCCATGGCATCACAAGAATAAAGTAGACGTTTGAGCGAGATTTAGTGTGTGGCAGAGGAGTGTATAGGAGTGTTTTTAGAAAGTACACAAATTTGAACACATTGTTTGAGCCAATCACTATAAGTGGATGATGATAAAGTGCTTTCTGATTGACTCAAGGAGCCAATCAATTTAAGTGGACCATGCTAACTAAGCTCATTTGAAAACATGACAGATTATTTTAGTGCGAAGGGATCATTTAAAGTGTGGCCCTTGTTATAGGTCAGATTCGAGTGCATATTATAGGTCATTTAAACTCTTCAGTTCAAGTTCTGCCATAATTTTGAAACAAGTGACAGTAATTCATAAGTCAAATCTCATTACTTGATGTAATGTCAAGGGAAAAGAATCAATTTGGTGTCTTCACATAAATTCAGACAGATTTACAGGGTGCACTGTCTTTAAAGAAAGAATGGATTCAAGAGACATGTTACAGAGTCAGGTCAATGTTTACTTAAAATATAGCTGCTTATTGTGAGCCTTATTGTGGTCTTACTTCATTCCTAAAAGTAATCGGTTGCATTGTTTCAAATCCATTGGATTTTTCATCTTCACTTTGTCACGTTTCAATGGCTGACCTGCTTCAGTTACCAGACTAACTCTATCTGATCTCTCTGTCACTGACCACTCTCTCTCCCTATCTGATCACTCTCTACCTGATCACTCTCTCTATTTGAACTCTCTCTCCTTATCTGATCACTCTCTGTCTCTCTCTCTCAGATTGGCTAATATAGAATCAACGTTGGAATCTCACTTTCAAAATCTTGTCTTCATTTTAATATCCTTCTACGGCCTTACCCTCCCTTTCTCTGTAAGGTCTTCCAGCTGCACAAATGCCAAGAAACCTGCACTCTTACATTCTACAACTCATTCATCTCTTGTTTTCATTGCTCCACCATCGCCACTGAACTTTTAGCTACCAAATTCTAAGACCTGAAATTCCCTTTCTAAACTTTTCCACTTTTCAGTTTCTCTTCCTTCAAATTTTTCTTAAAACCTACTTTTTGTGGGGATTTGATGGGAGCGCGGTGGCTCAATGTTTCGCACTGCTACCTCACAGCACCAGGGACCTGGGTTTGATTCCACCCTCAGGTGACTGTGTGGAGTTTGGACATTCTCTGCTGTGTCTGCGTGGGTTTCCTCCGGATGCTTCGGTTTCCTCCCACAGTCTAAAGATGTGCAGGTTAGGTGGGTTGACCATGCTAAATTGCCCATAGTGTCCAGGGATGTGCAGGCTATGTGGATTAGCCATGGGAAATGTAGGGCTGTGGAGATAGGCTGTGGGATTGAGTCTGTGTGGGATGCCTTTCAATGGGTCAGTGCAGACTCAGTGGACCGAATGGCCTACTTCTGCACTCTAGAGATTCTATGTTTTGATTCTATGCATAGACATAGTGTTAATGTCACTGAACTAGATATCTGCAGCCCCAGACTAACATTCTGGGGGACATGGGTTTGAATCCCACCATGGAAGATGGTGACATTTGAATTTAATTTAAGAAAGCTACTCTAGTGGTGACTGTGTACATAATGCTTTAAAAACTCATCTGATTCATTAACTTCCTTTAAGGAAGGAAATCTTTTGTCCTTAAGTGGTTGGGCTTACTTGTGACAGGTTCATTCTTTATTATTCTCTGAGCGACTTTAGGTTGGCCCAGCCAGAGAAACTCATATCCCATGAACATTTATGAGAAGTCTCTTCCCTTAATACCTCCTTATGAAATTCAGTGTTAACATTTTCTAACAATTAGACCTGTGAAGCATCTTTGGCCAATATACTACGTTAAGGAAACCATGTAAAGACAAATTCTTGTTGCACTTTAGGACGAAGTTTGAAGATGATGTAATTTCTTCAGTTTCAGTAACATGGAGTTGGTTAGGTAGGGTTGCCAAATATGATTAAATCTATTCTTGGGTATTTCAGATATATCCTCCTCCCCTCACTCTAACCATTAGTCAGACAACACATCTATCCTCCTGATACAAGGCCTTCCAACACCAATTAGAAAGCAAGAAGACTCAGTTATGTTTGACTGCCCACCAAATAGTCTTTATTCTCCGTTTTTAATATTTCTATATCTGAGAGGCATTAAAAGAAAATGACCAAAAAAATACTGTTGATCTTGAGATTGATCTTTATTTGCTGGAGACTTCGGCAGAGTTGGCAACAGTATGGGAATACAATAATTCTGATTTATTGTATAAAACTGCAAAGTGATCCTCAATGAAAATATACATTGGGAATGGCTTTAGCAGATGGCTAACTCAGTATCACAAATTTTACACGATTGTCCAGAGTTAAGATAATTTATGCATGTTATTACCTGGTGACTGCCTGCTTTGCATAGACTTACTCAGAAATGTAACAATTCCCACAGATAACTCCCTCTGTTGGGCATCAATGCAACTACATAGTACAATCCACTGTGTTTCACTGTGATTGTAATAAACCATCTGGGGAGAGCACAACAAGTCAGATAGCAGCCGAGGAGCAGAAAAGTCAACATTTCAAAGAGTCATAGAGATGTACAGCATGGAAACAGACCCTTCGGTCCAACCCGTCCATGCCAACCAGATATCCCAACCCAATCTAGTCCCACCAGCCAGTACCCGGCCCATATCCCTCCAAACCCTTCCTATTCATATACCCATCCAAATGCCTCTTAAAATTGCAATTGTACCAGCCTCCACCACTTCCTCTGGCAGCTTATTCCATACACATACTACCCTCTATATGAAAAAGTTGCCCCGTAGGTCTCTTTTATATCTTTCCCCTCTCACCCGAAACCTATGCCCTCTAGTTCTGGACTTCCCCAACCAAGGAAAAGACTTTGCCTCTTTACCCTATCCATGCCCTTCATACTTTTGTAAACCTCTATAAGGTCACCCCTCAGCCTCCGACGCTCTAGGGAAAACAGACCCAGCCTGTTCAGCCTCTCCCTATGGCTCAAATCCTCCAACCCTGGCAACATTCTTGTAAATCTTTTCTGAACCCTTTCAAGTTTCACAACATCTTTCCGATAAGAAGGAGATCAGAATTGCACACAATATTCCAATAATGGCTTAACCAATGTCCTGTATAGCTGCAACATGACCTCCCAACTCCTGTACTCAATACTTTGACCAATAAAGGAAAGCATACCAAACGCCTTCTTCACTATCCTATCTACCTGCGACTCCACTTTCAATGAGCTATGAACCTGCACTCCAAGGTATCTTTGTTCAGCAACACTCCCTAGGACCTTACCATTTCAGTCCTGATGAAGGGTTTCGGCACAAAATGTTGACTTTTCTGCTCCTCGGATGCTATCTGATTTGCTGTGCTTGTCCAACTTCACATCTATTGACTCTGACTTACAGTATCTGCAGTCTTTACTGTCTCCAAATCATCTGGGGAGCTGGTTAGCGCCATTGGCTAGACATCCAGCTGTCAATGCAGTGTGATGCCAAAATTATGGGTTCAATTCATACACTGGTTGAGGTTACAATGGCTTCCAAACCTCTTCCCTTGCTTGAGGTATTGTAGCCCTCAGCTTAAACCAACATTAGTCATTTCTCTCTCTAATGAGGTGGTAGGACAATGGCAACGTTAACTGAAACCTGCTGGTAAAAATCATAGCACAGATAAATGATTGGACTCTGGTGCAAAGACAAGTGAGGCTTCCCATTGATGTGAAATGCAGTTTAATATCAATGCACCGTAGCGCTCTGTAAGTGGGAAGCTGATGGTGCTGATTCAGTTTTTTCTCCCCTTCACAAATTACCTCGAAAATGAGAAAAACATTTTTTACTGTTTTATCTTGCATTGAAAGGTGCACTCCACTCAATGGAGCATTTAAGCTTCAAAATAAATGCTTCAATTCATTCCTGACTTGTAAAGACGACAAGTTCAGAGGAGTAACTAATTGGACTGAAATGAAGAGTTTCTAAATGAAACAGCTGCATGACAGCCTGTAGGATATCAAGAATACCAATTAAGAATTGAAGAACAGAGATGAAAGGATGGAGACACTATTGTTACCAGCAAGATAGGAAATTGCTTCATTTTTCACCCTCGCGGCTAGAATGCGATTGTTTCTGAATCAGCAGGAGCAGGAATTTGTTGACACTTGTCCATTAAGTTCAGACTAGCCGTCCATACAAAGCAGATTTACTGGACTTATCCCAGGGGGTGAGGAGCTGCAGTTATACACAGAGAGGCTAAAGAAATCAGGATTGTTCTGTTTAGATTGAAAGGGGAGGTTTCATAGCAAGTGTGAATGGTTTCAGTAAGAGTAAGGACGAAGAAGAATATTTTTTCTCTGTTGAGTGTTTCCCCAATCACACAGGGCACAGATCTCAGATACAAACCAGAGAACTGATTGTTTTTGTAAGTCAGTATTACTCAGTTAAGAGCTGGAGCAACTCAAGATGATTCAACAGTCTTTCGCAAAAGGAAATTGCAAGTACATTATAATTAGATTCCCTACAGTGTGGAAACAGGCCCAACCAGTCCACCAACCCTTCTAGACCCATTTTGCTTTGACTAATGCAAGTTTCAATTTAGCATGGCCAATTCACCTGACCTGCACACCTTTAGACTGTGGGAAGGAATCCATGCAGACACAGGGAGAATATGCAAACTCCACACAGACAGTCACCCAAGGCTGAGGATTGAACCTGGGACGCTGGTGTTGTGAGGCTGCAGTGCTAACCACTGAGCTACCATGCCACCCCTTGTGGAAAAGCAACGTTTGCAGAGCTATGAAGATAGAACAAAGACACTGGGATGAATTAGCTTTCTCTTTCTAAGAGCCAGCACAGGTTTGATGCACTGAATGGCTTCCATCTGTGCTGAGGGCTTCTATAGGAGGATGCCTTCTGCTCAAAACTCAATCAAGCAGCGAATAAAGAGCTTTGGCTGATATTTAACCAGCGGTAGGGGAAGGGGTCCCACCTACCACATGGGTATGAGGGAGGCTGTGGAATGGAGACTGGGTTAGAGTAATGCTGGAAAAGCACAGCAGGTCAGGCAGCATCCAAGGAGCAGGAAAGTCAGCATTTCAGGTAAAAGCCCTTCATCAGGAATCTTTTGCCCGAAACGGGCTTTTGCCCGAAATGTTGATTTTCCTGCTCATCGGATGCTGCCTGACCCGCTGTGCTTTTCCAGCACCACACTAATCTTGACTCTAATCTCCAGCATCTGCAGTACCCACTTTTGCCCAGTGGGATGGAGACTGTGGAGCGAATCCTGCCAGTCTCCTGCACACTCTGAGTGAGAGATTGGCTCTCATTTCCCGGTACATTTTGGCAAATAGAAGGGACTCTGCAGCAACAATATTACCTCCACAAAGCCCCACATTGGCTGGGACTGCCCAACTTTTCCACTTTCTGCCATTCATAACCTCTCTGCTTTCCCTGTCTGAATTTAATGGATTACAACACACTCACTACTGGAATCTATGTGGATATTAAAGAAAGCAATGTTCCCATATATCAAACCATTCACTGTGTTAGTGTTCTGTTATCTCTCTATAATGTCAGATTACTATACATTGTCAATACATTGGCAACCAAAGCAACCATTCTGTGCCAGCTATCAATCCTTTTCTTCAATAATCTTAGATTGTAGTTTTTTTAAAATTCATTCATAAAATGTGGGCATTATTGGCTGGGGCACAGCATTTATTGCCCATCCCTAGTTGCCCATGAGAAGGTGGTAATGAGCTGCCATCTTTAACAGCTGCAGTCTATGTGCTATGGGTTGGCCCACAATGTCATTAGGGAGGGAATTCCAGGATTTTGACCGAGTGACAATGAAGGAACGGTGACTTTTTTAAGTCAAGATGGTGAGTAGCTTGGAGGGGAACTTGCAGATAGCGGTGTATCTGCTGCCTTTCTCATTCTAGATGGAAGTGGTTGTGGGTTTGAAGGTGCAGTCTAAGGATCTTTGGAGAATTTCTGTAGTGCATCTCGTAGGTGGTACACACTGCTGCTACTGAATGTCGGTGGTGAAGGAGTGGATGTTAGTGGATGTGGTGCCAATCAAGCAGGCTGTTTTGTCCAGAATGATGCCAAGCTTCTTGGGTGTTACTGGAATTTCGCCCATCCAGGCAAGTGGGGAGTATTCCTGACTTGCACCTTGTAGATGATGTTCAGGCCACTGTGTTAACGTGGTGAGTCCAGTTGAGTTTCTGGTCAGTGGTAACCCCAACGATGTTGCTAGTAGGGGATTCACTGGTGGTAACACTATTGAATATCAAGGGGCTGTGGTTAGATTGTCTTTTCTTGGAGATGGTCATAGCCTGGCATTGTGTGGTGTGAATGTTACTTGCCACTTGTCAGCTCAAGCCTGGATATTGTCCAGATCTTATTGCATTTGTACATGGACTGCTTCAGTATCTGAGGAGTTGTAAATGTTGCCAAATGTTGTCCAATCATCGGTGAACATCCCCACTTCTGACCTTATGATGGAGGGAAGGTCATTGAAGCAGCTGAAGATGGTTAGGCCAAGGACGCTACCCTGAGGAACTCCTGCAGAGATGTGACTGTGGGACTGTCTGAAGTATTTGACATCACACCAATATATTTATGTCTGCCACCATGTTTCTCCCAGGCTAGTAACAACTGCAAGTTTATGGATAAACTCTTGTCAATGATGAACTGAGAATGTCTCATTGATGAGAAGAACTTGCGTTTAAGTAGCACCTGTTGTGACCACTGGACTTCACAAAGCGCTTTGTGGAAAATGAAGTATCTCTGAGGTGTAATCACTAGTGTACAGTGGGAAACACAGCAGCTAGTTTGTGCACAGCAAGATCCCACAGGCAGCAATGTGCTGAATCACCCGATAATCTGGAGTTAGTGTTGGACGGGGACAAATGTTGACCAGGACAGCTATCCTGCTCAAATGCCAAGAGACATTTGATATCTGCATGGGGATGGGGGGAGGGGGGAGGGGTTGTCTCAGTTTTACAGGGAGGGCACCTCAGAAAGTGCAGAAATTCATCATAGTGGGACTTGTATCTCCAAATTTCTGACTCAGCCACGAGCTTGTTACTTTGAAGGGAACAATTAAAATTAAAATTCGGAAATGATTATTCACATATAAAGATGTCGATTCCTACAAGAGTTTTAAACGTCGCCTGAATTACAAGTTATTAGTCTGTCTGGTTGCTGGTTCTGGGTCTAGTCTCTGCTGTAAAATTCAAATGAAGATTTGCTTATTTATTTAATGATAGTTCCTTCTCAATCTGAAACCTACTTTTGTACAGGAATACACCCTGGCTGTGTTGGCAGGAGCAACGTGTCGCTGTGGATTTCCCACCATGCACTTCACACTCCACGAGCCCGAGGATGAACAACTGTGTGCTCAGAAATGTGCTGGGGAGGAGTATGAAAACTGTGGGAATGATCATTACTTCATTGTTTATCAAACGCAAGTACAAGGTATTCCCCACATCATTGCCTTTTGTTGCTTTCTAAATTGCCTTTTGCTCGAAAGTATAGAGCCATAGAAATGATTCAGTACAGAGGGGGGCTGTTTGGCCCATCTTGTCTATGCCGACTCAAAGACACCCAGGTGCCCTTTACGGTGCAGATCCAGGGACATTTTACAAGAGATTAGGGTCTTTGCCTCCACCATCAACTCAGCCGGCAGATTCCACAGACCCCTCACCCTCTGCGATTTATCGAAAAGAATGCACCTTCATTTGTATTACCTCACAAAGTATAGTAATGTGCAATGTAAGAAATGCAACAATTGGAGTTTCAACACAACAAGCTCCCATAATAGCCAAGTGATAATCGGTGGTTAATCTGTTTTAGTGATGGTGGTTAAAGAAACATAGAATCATACAGTACAGAAGAGGCCCTTCATCCTATAGGGTCTGTATCAGCAAAAATACACCACAACTATCCTCATCCCATGTTCCTACTCTAGGCCCACAGCCTTGATGGATAATCATTGAGGGTTGAGGGATTGCTATTGGACAAGGCAACAAGGAGATCACCCCTTCCTTGATTGGCATCATCAGATTTTTTAACCTTACCTGAGAGGGCATCACAAGGCCTCAATTTAAGCCTCCGCCAATCCAACATCTCCATCAATGCAGCTCTTCCTCAGTCCTGCACTGGAGTGTCCGATGTGATTGTGGGCCACTCCAAAGAGTGGTAACGGCTTGAACAAAAGGAGAGAGTTCTGCATTTCTGACAAGAGTTTCGGATCAGGGCTCCTTCATAAAAGCAAATCCATACTTCTGTTCTGACTATTTTTTTCAGAGCTCAGAACGATCATATAATCCATACAGTAGTCATTCAGCCTGCACAGACCCTCTAAAGAGCATCCCACCCAAATCCAGCCGGCCTGTAATGCGCTGTATTCTTCTATGTTCTATGTTCTATCAGGGCTCCTTCATAAATGCAAATCCATACTTCTGTTCTGACCATTCTTTTCAGAGCTCAGAACGATCATATAATCCATACAGTAGTCATTCAGCCTGCACAGACCCTCTAAAGAGCATCCCACCCAAATCCAGCCTCCTAATCTATCCCCACAACCCTGAATTTCCCATACCTAACCCATCTAGCCTGCCTATCCCTGAACACAATGGACAATTTCCCATGGCCAATCCACCTAACTTGCACATCTTTGGACTGTGGGAGGAAACCAGAGTACCCAGAGGAAACCCACGCAGACACGGGGAGAAGATGTAAACTCCACACAGCCAGTCGCCCGAGGCTGGAATCGAACCCAGGTACCTGCCACTGAGCCACCATGTCATTCGCCTTTGCACATTATGTCCCCTTTTTCACAACAGACAGCTGCTGTATTCTGTGTATTTTTCACACTAGGGGAGGAATATAATGTCCTCAAACCAAGACCCTCCTACTGGTTCGAGAAACCCGCTTCACTTCTGTTCTGTTCTGCCTGACCAAATCAAATGCCAGTCAGTTGCTTAACAGTCCCACTGGTGGGAATTAAATGCCCAGCTTCCACCAAGCCCCCTCCACAACACCCCCTCCCCCAACTACCCCCCCATGGCACCCACCACTGAGCCCACTCCTACAGGTTCCATTAAATTCCAATCAAGTTGTGAAAGGTCAGAGGTGAGTGTTTATCCAGTGAATTGGATGGCATGGTGACTCAGTGGTTGGCACTGCTGCCTCACAGCGCTAGGAACCCAAGTTCAACTCCATCCTTGGGCAACTGTCTGTGTGGAGTTTGCACGTTCTCCCCGTGTCTGCGTGGGTCCCTCTCTGGGTGCTCCAGTTTCCTTCCACAGTCCAAACACGTACAGGCTCTGGTGGATTGGCCGTGGGAAATTGACCCGTGTTGTCCAGGTGCATTGGCCTTGGGGAATGCAGGGTTACAGGGTGGTGGGTCTGGGTGGGATGCTCTTGATGGGCCAAATGGCCTGCTTCCATACTGTAGAGATTCTATGATTGGATGCAATGGCACCAGTGATGTTCTCCTCCCGGTGAGATTTTGTAATAAAATCAGCAAAGGAAGACAGGGTTTCTTTACAGATGCATTTACAATGTCACTTCGCAACCTGAAGAATCCTTATTCAAGACAAAGGCTAGTGCTGATGCAGTGAATTAATTATTCATTCACTGACTTCTGAGACCATAGCAACAGTGCACGGTTGATCTCGTGCACTTTGATTGTTACTGGGATTGATTACGATCCCTAAAGTGAGTGCAGTTGGCTGTTCTCAGCAATATCAGGACTGTGCAATTAGCCTCAGTGTGAGGGTGATCAAACCATTGGGTGTCCTCCCTATTCCGAACCATCATCCAGTGATCAGTGGTGCAAAGCTAGTTAGTGCCGGGTGCATTGAATTGGCCTCCCCATAATCGAATGCCCTGCTAATTCTCACAAAGGTGAGACCCTAGGCATGGAACATTAGCTAGAGGAGTAGAACAGGAGAAAAGAGATGAAGGAACAAATTAGTTGCGGGGGGAAGAATAAATCAACCTCTTATTTTCCAGTTGAAACCTGAGAGTGGGGGAGCTTGTGGCATTTCAAAGAAACTCTCCCATGATTATGTTACCTTTACTGTTTACTTACTTTGTTGAAAGTTTGGCCATGTAATTTGGGTGTTGCCCATTGATATTTATTATCCATCCCCAATTACTCTGGGGAAGGTGCCAATCAGTTGTCATCTGGAACTGCAATAGTCCTTTGGGTGCAGAGACAGCCACGATGTTTTGAGAGAGGGAGTTCTGGGATTTTGATCAAGTGACACCGAAGGACTGGTGATATGATTCTGATTCAGGGTGGCGAGTGGCTGTATTTGTAGGTTAATCATTTATAATTCATGCACCAGGACATCCAGATCCCTAACCTTTTCAAAATTTATTCACTCATGAGACATGAAGATTGCTGGTTGACCAGCAATTGTTGCCTGTCCCTAGTTGCCCTTGAGAAGATGGGTCTGAGCTGCCTTCTTGAACCGTTGCAGTCCATGTGCTGTGAGTTGACCCATGATTCTTTAGGGAGGGAATTCCAGGATTTTGACTCATCGACATTGAAGGAACGGTGATACATTTCTAAGTCAGGCTTGGAGGAGAACTTGAAGGGATAATGTTCCCATGTATCCTGCTGCATTTGTCCTTCGAGATGGAAGTGGTGTGGGTTTGGAAAATACTATGTTGCTATAGAGTACCTTGTGGGTGGTACACAGTGTTGTTAGTGTGTGTCAGTGCTGAAGGGAGTAAATAATCAAGCGGGCTGCTTTGTCCTGGATGGTGTCAAGCTTGTTGGAGCTGCACCCATCCAGGCAAGTGGGGAGTATTCCATCACACTCCTGATAACTGGCTTCTTTTTTTTATTTCATTCATGCGATGAAGGCATCTCTGGCTAGGCCAGCATTTATTGCTCATCCCTAATTGCCCGGAGTCACTTGTAAGCTAGCTGTTTCCTTCCCTAAAGGGCATTGAGAAATGGGTTTTTCTGACAATCGTGATCACTGTTAGACTCTTAATTCCAGATTTTTATGGAATTCAATTTCAAAGTGAGATTTGAACCTGGGTCCTCAGAACATTGCCTGGGTCTCTGGATTAATAGTCTAGTGATAATACCACTAGGCCATTGTTGTTGTTGACAAATATTGATTTGATTTGTTTTATTACAGTCATGTGTGCCGAGGTACAGTGAAAAGTCTTATGTACTTTATAGGTAGATCTTGCTATACGTGTGCATCAGGGTAACAGAACAGAGTGCAGGACATAGTTTTATAGCTGCTGAGAAGGTGCAGAGAGAGACCAGCATTAATATTAAAGAGTTAACATTAACGTTTTAAAGTCCAATAACAGCAGGGAAGAAGCATTGGGCCAGTTGCAATGTTTAGCGTTTCATCTGAAAGAAATCCCATTTAACTGCACGGGCGGCACGATGGCTTGGCAGTTAGCACTGCTGCCTCACAGCGCCAGGGACCCGGGTTCAATTCCAGCCTCGGGACTGTCTGTGTGGAGTTTGGACGTTCTCTTCATGTGGGTTTCCTCTGGGAGCTCTGGTTTCCTCCCACAATCCAAAAGATGTGCATGTCAGATGACTTGGTCACGCTACATTACCCATTGTGTTAGGGGGCATTAGTCAGGTGTAAATATAGGGTAGGGGAATGGGTCTGGGTGGTTGCTCTTCGGAAGGTAGGCGTGCACGTGTTGGGCCAAGTGGCCTATTTCCACTCTGTAGGGAATCTAATCTAACTGGTTGTATGATATGAATAACCAAGTTGTGTGTAATGATCTGATAAAGTGGTAGTTATAAAATGTATGATATTGAAAGCTGACGTTTCATAGAAAGAGATATAGAACGCAAAAGCCAACATTACATTACAGTGTGGAAACAGGCCCTTCGGCCCAACAAGTCCACACCGACCCGCCGAAGCGCAACCCACCCACACTCCCACATCCACCTCTTACCCAACGCTACGGCAATTCAGCATGGCCAATTCACCTGACCTGCACATCTTTGGATTGTGGAAGGAAACCGGAGCACCCGGAGGTGCAAACTCCACACAGTCAGTCGCCTGAGGCAGGAATTGAACCTGGGTTTCAGGTGCTGTGAGGCAGCAGTGCTAACCACTGTGCCACAGTGCCGCCCGCATGTTTTGCTAAACCCACCTATAAAGCAGTTCAACCCACTATTGCGATGGTCTTACAACCCTAGGAGCCTCAAACAAATGAAGAGTTGAATATTTGGGTTGTAGTGGGAGTGGGCTTGGCGGGCGGGGGTGCAGTGGAAATGCAATAAGGGGTTGGAAATAGGAGAAGTACCAGGACACATCCTTTCTCTCCTTGGCTCTGCATGAATTTGCTTCAGGAATATGGGAAAATAGGGATTTAAATCTGAACAAAACTATACTGTGTTGGTATGAGAGGCAGGAGGACTGATTGGGAAGCACAAAGATATTGCAGTAAATAGCAATCAGAATTTGTGGTGTTGTAATAAATTTGTAATTTGTAGTACTTATTCCTTTGCTTAAAGGATTTTATATACAGGTAAAGTCCAACAGCGGATATTGAAAGAATTTAAAGATGGTACGAGATAAAAGGAAGAGGTTTGTAGTGTTGATAAAAAACAAATAGACTTGCAGATTGAGCAAGTTTTTAAAAAATCGGCAAAAGGCGTAGAGAGTGATAAAGTGGAAACTGGAGATGAGAATAAACTCTGCAGCATTGACCAAGGAGAGCAGACTGAACAGTTGCAGCATTGGGGTTGGAAGAACGAAAGGCGATTTTATTGAAACTTGTAAACTTCTTTAAGGAGCTTGAGAGGATGGATATTGGAAGGGGGAAGGGCAGGGCAAGTCTGGAATGTCGGGTCACAGTCTCGGAGTATGGAGCCAGACATTTAGGACCAACATGCAAGAAAACCTCTTCAGAGGTTATAAACCCTCAAAACTCTCTACCAGAGCTAACCCCCAACAGCATTGGAGGCAGGAGCAATATTGGGACAGTGCAGGATAGTGGAGTTGATGTCCAGGAACTCTCATAACTTTACTCCATGACTTGATTCAGGGGTGATGAAGGAAGGAATGATATATTTCCAGGTCAGGACGGTGTGCAGCAGGTGAGGTGGGCTGGCAGCGTCACAATGTTCCCATGTATCAACTGCCCATCATCTTGCAGGTGGCAGGGGTAAGAGGTTTGACAGATACGTTGAGGAATCTTGGTGACATGTTACAGATGGCACACACCAGTAATGTGGAATCGTTCCTTCCAGATAACCGCTGCATGGACAGACGTTTCCTGCCTGCCCGCTCCAAACGCCTTGTGGCTTTGGCCAGTTTTCCAGGAGCGGGGAACACATGGGGCCGTCACCTCATGGAGCTCACCACCGGCTACTACACCGGCAGTTACTACTTTGACGGCTCACTCTACAACAAAGGTAGGATCGGTGGTGAAGGATAATAGCCTCAGGGACGTCTTTCCTGAGATAAAGGCTATGCGCTCAGACCTTTTAAAGGTCTAATGTTGTACTGTGAACATGTCTTGTGTTGTATGAGCAATTTAGAAGCTAGGACAGTGTACGTACATGGTCTCTGTTGACTACAGTGGAAGGTGACTAAAAAGGAGGGCACTCAAAATTGAGATAGTCACCTTTCAACTCTTTTAAATCTTAACTTTAAAAGGTAAGTGTGGCGCGGCGGCTCAGTGGTTAGCACAGCTGCCTCACAGCGCCAGGGACCTGGGATCAATTCCCACCTCAGGCGACTGTCTGTGTAGAGTTTGCACATTCTCCCCGTGTCTGCGTGGGTTTCCTCCGGGTGCTAAATTGCCCGTAGTATTAGGTACATTAGTCAGGGGTAAATGTTGGGGAGTGGGTCTGGGTGGGTTGATCTTCGGAGGGTCGGTGTGGACTTGTTGGGCCGAAGGGCCTGTTTCCACACTGTAGGAAATCTAATCTAATCTGTAAAATCACCATAATCCCCCTCTCTCTCATTAGACCCAGGTTCGATTCCAACCTCGGGTGATTGCCTGTGTGGAGTTTGCACATTCTCCCTGTGTCTGCATGGAGTTTCCTCCCACAATCCAAAAATGTGCAGGCCAGGTGAATTGACCTTGCTAAATTGCCCATAGTGTTCAGGGATGTGCAGATTAGGTGCATTAGTCAGGGGTAAATGTAAAAGTAATAGGGTAGAGAAATGGGTCTGGGTGGGATACTCTTCGAAGGGTCGGTGTGGATTTGTTGGGCCAAATGGCCTGTTTCTACACCATAGAGATTCTATGATTCTATGAGTTTAACCTGAGGGTCACCACAGATGAGGGGTGAAGTTGAGAAGATGGGGTCTTCATGGTAACCTCAACTAGTACAGGAATTGAACCCACACTGTTGGCATCACAAACCGGCTAGCTAACCTCCCCCTTTAAATGGCTCTACCAGTGAAATGTGGATATCTCAGGGTTTTGCAGCACCCATGCAGGTGGGAAGGGCCTCAAGCTCTACCTGGCTATGACAAGTGACAATCCATGTTCAGTGAGTCAAAGAGAAGCCAATATTTGAATATTTGGCACAACCCATTGTAGTGAGTGAGCAAGTTCAGGTCCAGGTCTGAAGCTCCTGTAAATTCAAATGTCAATGTTAAATACAGCCTTGAAACAAAAGAAAACAAGCTAATAGTCAATGAAGTGTCTTGGCCCCAACCTTGGAAAAGTTCAAAGGCAGCTGTGTTGGTCTCTGAGAATGACTCACAATTCTACATTTGTACAATTCAAGGTTGTGTGTTCCAGTCAATGAATAAATTGCTCATATATATTAATAATGGTCATGGACCTATTGGATATTTATGAAAACCCCCACTGGTTCAGTCAGAAACTCCAGGGAGAGACATCTACCCTCCTTACCCAGCTTGGCTTCCATGTGATTCCCAGTCTGCAGCAATGTGGTTGACTTCTTGCCATCCAGGATGTAATTGTAGGAGTAGGTGCTCAGTTGTACCAAACTGTTTACAGGACAAGCTCAGTGAGTGTACCAATATCATATGGACTGCAGTGGTTCAATGTATCTCACCACTATCTTCTCCAGAGCAGTTAGAAATGGGCAATACTGCAAGCAATGCCCATATCCTATGAAAGAATAAACCCTGTGTTTTTATCAGCTGTTCTTGTCCCTTGATATTAGAGCGGGTTTTTTTGGGTGATCTCATAGAATTTCATGGAATAGAATCCCTAGAATGTGGAAACAGGTCATTTGGCCTAACAAGTCTCCACTGACGCTCCAAAGAGTAACCCATCCAGACTCATTCCTCTACCCTACATTTCCCCCTGACTAAAGCATATAACTTACACATCCCTGAACACTATTGGCAATTTCCCATGGCCAATTCATCTAACCTGCACACCTTTGGACTGTGGGAGGAAATCCACCCAGACGAGGGGAGAATATGCAAACTCGAAATAGACAGTTGACCGAGGTTGGAGTCAAACCCAGTTCTCAGCCACTGTGAGGTAGCAGTGCTAACCACTTAGACACTCTGTCGCCCCATGAATCACCTACAATTTTAAACACCATTAGATGTGCTATATAAATGCAAGTTGTTGTTGTACATTCACTGACTTGTACTGTTGTAACAAGGTCATTCTTATGACTGTTGGCACTAGTTTCATGCATTTGCTAGTAACTAGTTGGCACTTCACAGAGTTATTGCATTCAGCATTCTCCAGTAACCAGAGAAGTAATGTTTGCTTTCCCAATGCAGTACTCACATTTTCATTCTTAGACCTAAACGTGGACAGCTTACGAACTCCATCCGACATCACCCTGCTCCCTTGGCCTACGATTTCCTTTTCTCAACCCCATCGCACATTCATGTCATCATGACCTAATTAAGCTGGGCAAGGTCCATTTTGTTCCTTCTCAGATATTTTGCAATGTTCGGCAATAAAGGAGAAAAGGGCTCTTGCCGGGGATGTCAATACAGTTCGCTACTGACAGAATTCAATACAGCAATATACAATCAAATCACAGTGCACTCAGGCGTTCTGAAGGTGCTTTCGAGTGAATATAAATGCAGGGTTCCACTTCACCTGCCCTGTAACTCAGTGAGCGCAGCAGAGTTACTGCAAAATGACTGAAAAACTCCAGCAATTCCTTAGCCCTTACAGAAGAGCAAAGTGCACCTCAGAGATCAATAGTAGCTAACCTACTGTCATAAAGCACCTAAGAGACTTGCTTTACCACTCTCGACTTGGTGAAAGTGCTGTTTTCTCAAGGACACTCTGACCTGAGTAGGAAACTGTATTTGCAATCAATTTGGTATTCCCTCTTGTCCTTTGTCGCCAAATATGTTGCAGTGGAATGAAAATCAACATCAGTCTGACACTTTATTTGAACAAAACATCATTTGCCTGACATGTCACTTGAACCACACAGTAAACTTCCATTCACACTTTGAAGTGTCAATATCTCTCAAACGGTTGCTGCTGTTTGCCAGTCACTGGCATCAGTTGGGCTGATTCCCACGTTAGCTCCCAGTAGATTTTTCCTTCTCCCCGCAGCACTCCCAGTTGAGCTAGAGTGGAATATCCACTTGTGTGAAATAGAAAGCATTTTCACAGTTTGCCCAGCAGGCTCCACAGCCCATTGCTGCAAACTGCAGGGGCAAGTGGGGAAATCAGAATCCTCATGGTGGAAGCAGGCTGTTCGGCCCATCGAGTCCATGCCTCCCCTCCAAACAGCATCTCCAGACCAACCTCTCTCTACCCAAATCCCTGTAACCCCACATTTCCCATGGTCAATCAGCCCAACCCACACATCCCTGAACACTATGGGGCAATTTAGCATGGCCAATCCACCCTAACCTGCACATCTTTGGACTGTGGGAGGAAACCGGAGCACCCGGAGGAAACCCAACAGTGTCAGCTCCTTGGCACTGTTAGCAGTGATAACCACTGAGCTACTATGCCACCCTTTGAGCCAGTGTGCCAACTTTAAAGGGTAGCTCTTTTGAAGAAATGGCTCAGGCACTATGGGTTGAATGGCCTCCTCCTATGCTGAAAGACTGTGAAATTCTCGAGGGCTGTTGTCATGATTTGGAGCTTGACTATCACAGTACCATCCCATTGTCGTCCAATAACATTCAACAGGGAAAGCCTGAGACCAAATCAGAGTAGAAACGTGGTGATCTTCTTATGATAATGAAAGGGTAATTGGGTGAATTAGTGAGCAATTGACTGGGTCTATGTTGAGGAGAGGGAGAGGGAATCTTGCAGGGTTATGGTATGGCTCCTACCTCTGGCCTTGGAGGCCTGCGCACCATTCTCACCTGCTCCAGAAATGTCTTTTTGCAGTTCTGTTACAAATATTGGTACACATATATAACAGGGAGAAGATAATCAGTGTGTTTGGAGTTTTTCAAATAAAATTCTGATCAGAAAAGTATATCACTGGTCTATGTCCACCCTATACCAGTGCACACCTAATTATTCCTAAATCACTATATAAACAGGGAGGCAATGGTCTAATGGTATTATCTGGACTATTAATCTAGACTATTAGCTAAACAATTAATCAATACTATTAGCTAGACTATTAATCCAGATAATGTTCTGGGGATTCTGGATTCAAATCCTGCCATGGCAGATGATGGAAATTGAATTCAATGAAATCTGTAACTAAGAGTCAAATTATCACGCTTGCCTTCATTAGTCAAAGCATTGTGTATCGGAGTCATGTTGAGGTTGTACAGGATATTGGTAAGGCCACTTTTGGAATACTGCATACATTTCTGGTTGCCCTGCTATGGAATTAAACCTGGGTCCCTGGCACGGTGAGGATATTACCCAGGACTGGAGGGTTTGTGTTATAAGGAGAGGCCGGATAGGCTGGGATTTTTTTCACTGGAGCATAGAAGGTTGAGGAGTGACCTTGTCCAGGTTTATGAAATCATGAGGGGCAGAGATAAGATGAATAGCAAAGGTCTTTTCCTAAGGTTAGGGGAGTTCAAAACTGGAGAGCATAGGTTTAAGGTAAGAGGGGAAAGATTTAAAAGGGACCTGAGGTGTAACTTTTTCACACAATGGGTGTTGTGCATATGGAATGAACTGCCAGAGAAAGTGGTAGACTCAGGTACAGTTACAACGTTTAAAAGGCACTTGAATAGGTACATGAATAGGAAAGGTTTAGAGGGATATGACAGGCGAATAAGACTAGTTTAGTTTGGGAAACCTGGCCAGCATGGACGAGTTGGACTGAAGGGTCTGTCTCCGTGCAATATGATTCTATGACTCAATGATGACCATGAATCCATTGGGAAAGTCCCATCTGGTTCACTAATAACCCTTTAGGTCCACATGTGACTTGATGCCAAACCTTTAACTATGTGGTTGACTCTTAAACTACTCCACTGGGCCAATTAGGGGTGGGCAATAAATTCTAGCCCAGCCAATGACCCTGCATGCCATGAATGAATAAACATTGCCTATTCCATTTGATCTCAGGCATCTCTGCCAGTCCTTCCTAGACGATATCAGAGTAGACACTGTTACTCGTCAACACTGCAGTCCAGATCTTTTCATATCACCTTATTCAACATCTATCTAACCTTTGGTGTTTAATGCAGCCAGTCAAGTATTCTGTGAGGTTTGTTCAATTTTGCAATGCAGTCAGTTTGTGCACAGTAAGATCCCACAATCCACAACATGTTAATGACCAGACAAATTGTCTCTCGTGGTATGGCTTGCAAAAAAACTGTAGATTCCCATACTGCATCACTCTAAATCATACCAGTGAGGACATTTACCCCACCTTGGAGGTTGGACAGGACCCTCATGCATAGCCTCCTTCACAGCACCAGGGACCCGGGTTAGCTTCCAGCCTTGGGTTACAGCCTGTGTGGAGTTTGCATGTTCACCCCATGTCTACATGGATTTCCACCAGTTTCCTCCCACAGTCCAAACATGTGCAGCGAGGTGGATTGGCCATGGTAAATGCGGGGTTTGGGAATACGGTGGGGGGCTGGGTCTGGGTGAGATGCCTTTTGGAGGGTTGGTGCAGACCCGATGGGCTGAATGGCCTCTTTCTCCACTGTAGGGTTCCTATGAAAAGATGAGAATTCCAACTTTGCTGCATTTCCTGAGTACAGGGACTGGGGTGCTAGCCTGAATTATGAACTCTATTCTCTGAATAATTAGGACTTGAACTCATAACCTGCTGACAAAGGGGCAACAGCACTGAGAATGGCTGATAATTGGTACCGAACATCAGCTATGTCATCTATTTTCACAAATGCAATTATGTTTTTTGATGCAACATGAGATTTTATTTTTAATAAAGTTGTGTTGAATTAGAGTTGCATTTGTGAAGTGAACCCAAGAAGTTGATCAATGATAAAGAAAACATTCCTTTTGCAATGAAAATATCAGAGGTTACTAGTGTAGAGTTGTGACCACCACAATGTTCTGCCACTAAAAAGTGTGCAGATCAGATCATAGGCAAATGCAAAGTCACTAAGCCTGGCAAAGAAATTAAATCGAGTTCAAGACATTAGTAAGACCACATGTGAAGTACTGCATATAATTCTGGTCACCCTGCCTTCAGATGTTATTAAACTGGAAAGGGTGAAAATTAGATTCTCAGGGATGTTAATGAGACTGGATGGTTTGAGTTATGAGGAGAGGATGGATAGGCTGGAGCATAGGAGGCTGAGGAATGGCTTTATAGAGTTTTATAAAATCATGAGGGGCACAGATAAGGTCTTTTCCTCAGGCTAGGGAAATCCAAAACCAGAGGACATAGGTTTAAGGTGAGAGGAGAAAGATTTAAAAGGGACCTGAGGGACAACTGATTCCCCTCAGAAGGTGGTGCATGTATGGAATAAGGATGAGTCAGACCAAAGGGCTTGTTTCTATTCTGTATAGCTCTATGACTCAATAATCACCTCCCTAAACTCCTCTTTATCCCCTTAAAGACACTCCTTAAAATCTACCTCATTGGCCAGGGTTTTGCCCCAATACCCCATTACATGATCCACTGTCAAACTGTGTTTACTACTGTTCCCAAGAACTCCTTGGGACAAATGTTAAAGGCATTGTATATGTTAATGCTGTAAAAGTGGAAAGGTGTTCCCAGTTCATGCTGAAGAGAAGGAACAAGATAATTTAGTATTGTGCTTTAAGGACAGAACATTATTTCAACACAAGATATTGCTTTTCTGTACCCATACATTATGTTTCTCCAGTTGAACAGTCTCACTCAATATTAGTCAAGAATCTTATGAGTCAAAATACAAGATTAGATTACTTATAGTGTGGAAACAGGCCCTTCGGCCCAACAAGTCCACACCGACCCTCCGAAGAGCAACCCACCCAGACCCATTCCCCTACACCTAACACTACGGGCAATTTAGCATGGCCAATTCACCTAACCTGCACATTTTTGGACTGGGGGAGGAAAACAGAGCACACCCACGCAGACACGGGGAGAATGTGCAAACTCCACACAGACAGTTGCCTGAGGCAGGAATTGAACCCGGGTCTCTGGCGCTGTGAGGCCGCAGTGCTAACCACTGTGCCACCGTGCCGCCCACAAAGTTTAAAAAACACTGTAAATATTTTCGAAGTAAGAGAACTTTAAAGTTCAGGCAGAGCATGTTCAGACGTGACACTGAGTGGACATATTTCCCAGACATCATGATCTTAGATGTTGATGTTCAATTAATTGTCAGTGGAAGCTAGACTGCTCTTCTGAGTAGAGAAGGGGATATTTTAAAAACGTGAGGGATAGAGTAAATAAGAAGGAATTGTTTTCACTGGCAACCAGAGAATGCATCTGTAAGTTATTTGATTCCAAAAGCAGTCTGAAGGAAGAATGAGATTGTGTTTTACTCAGCAGCGGCTATGATCTGAAAATCACTACCTCACAGAATGGTAGACACTAACTGAATAGAAATGTTCAGATCTGAATTAGATGACTACTTGAAGGAGAGAATATTTGCAGAGATGCAGGGAATGAGCAGAACAGTGGAGCTAATTAGTTTGCTCTTTTAAAGACCTGGAATAGACTGAAGAACATCTTTAGTCAAGAGGAACAGTGTTGCTGTCCTCCACTTTGAATGAGTTAGGCTTTAATACAACAATTGAAAAACTCTGGACTCACAGCAGGAAAGCCACTGATTTCCCTCTCCTGAACTGCAAATAATGAATTCAGCTAACCAGGTGATTTAGATAACAGGACTAGTTTCACAATCCCTGGGGCTTGGCAGCTTACATTTCTGACTCCACTGTTAAGTGAATATCGTCTGACAAGGTAAAAGAGTGAGCAGAAAGAGATAGTCTGTCAAAAAGAGAGATTCTGTAAATTTGTTTTAGATACATTCTGAGAATTGAAGACAAAATTGTAAGCCTGATTTCCAGACAACATAGGTGGCCTTATTTGTGTTGGCAGTTGGAAATACTTGTGAATGTTACATCTTTGATAAAAGGGCTGGACCTTGAGAATATTAAGGTTACCCATGTGCTTTGTTTTGCGTGATGGCCCCTTTAAGGCCAGGGTGAACTGGGGTGAACTGGAGTGTACCGATGAGCCATCTAGACTCCAAACGTTAGCTTGCTGTCTCTCTCCATGGATGCTGCCTGACTCGCTGTGATCGCCAACATTTGTTGTTTTCAGTACAGATTGCAGCAGTAATTTGCTCTTCCGTTTTGTGAACTAGAGTGTATTCTGCAAGAGGGCAGAATGCATTCCTGATTATGAGTGGATATAGACATGGAAATGAACAGCTAAGAAGCAAAGGGTAAATAGAAAGCCAATTGCAGTGGAGTTAGCTCAGCCTTTTCCCAAAGCATATGGCTCATCACAATTTTTTTTTTACAAAAGTTGATAGTGGTTACCATTGAGCTAGCTTTTAATTTCAGGTTTTATTACAATCAAGTTTCACCAGTGGGATGATGAACCCATCTCCCAGCACAGGAACCTGGAGCACTGAATTACCAACCCAGTGATATCAACATTGTGTCAGAGCCAGTTCAGACATGCCTGTAGCTTAAAGCTGGAACTTTTCTGACATTGCTCACACATTGAACTTGCACATCCTTTATGGGAACTTTGGACAGAATTTTTGCCGATTTCCCAAGCTGTTTCCATCGGTTTGGCTCGGGGCAGAACAGCTTGTTAAATTAATTTAAACGATGAATTTAGGCTAATAGCCAGTAGCTGACTGGTATGTTCTGATCCGTTGTTGGGAGCTGCTTGGAGGTAATTTCCCAGGAGCAGACTTCTTCAACCATACAGGGTAACCTGTAAAAATAATCAGTCTCCACAATGGTGGCCTGGCAACTGTGTTTGAAAAGTGTCAACAGGCTCTGTTTCATGAGGTATTGGTTCTGAAAGGGTTAATGTTGGAGACAACATTAAGCTCCATTCAATCTCATAAAGTCATTCAGGTTTGAGTGGGGCTAAGCGAAAGTGTGTACTGCAGATGCTGGAGATTAGAGTCAAGAGTGTGGTGCTGGAAAAACACAGCAGGTCAGGCAGCATCCAAGGAGCAGGAGAATCAATGTTTCGGGCAAAAGTCCTTCATCAGAAAGGGCAACAGCAGGACATCGCAGGCTTTCAATGGAGTGCCAATCTGTATCTAAAGGGCTATTCATCAACTCAGTAACAATTGGTCAGATTTTCTGAGGAGTGACAATCACACAGAGTTTGTAAGCACACTCTCTTTTAACAGTAAGAAAGAGCATTGTATACCTGACAGGAGATTCCGAACAGAGGTCCGTCAGAAATGCGAGTTGTTTTCCTCTAAACTGACAAATCTGTCCTTCTCTAGGATAGTCAAGAGAAGGCAAACCACATCCCTTTTCACAGCAGTCAGTTGCCATATTCTGTTTTTGATTGTTCCTCTGACAAAGATTGGGGCCTGAGTATTGAAAGGTACATGACAGTAAGGGATAACAGGAGGATAGGAAAAGATGGAGGGTGGCTCTGATCATTAATGATAGAATAACAGAGAGGGAAAACCTAAGTTTAGTAGAGCAGTTGGAAAAGATACAGATAAGAAGTCACTTGTGGGACCGGTGTTCAGAATCCCTAATAGTAACCACACAGTGGGGTGGAACAAAGAATGAAATGATGGGGGCTTGTTCAAAAGGCATGGCAATTATCATGGGAGATTATAATTTATACACAAATTGGAACAGTCAAAAGAACAAAGATATCTTCAATGAAGAGTTTATGACAGGTTTTTGGGATCATTTCTTAGGACTGCATGTTCTCAGGTTGACCAGAGAATAGGCTACACTAGACCTGGTGCAATGAGAAAGGCTAATTGATGACTTTGTGGAAAAGGTACCTATAAGCAACAGCTGATTTATTAATTTGAGGGAGAGAGAAATGGGTCCAAAACTAGTACCTTAAAATTAAATAAAAGTAATTCTGAGGGAATTGAAATAGAGCTAGCTAAAGCAAACTGGCAAATTAGCTTAAGGAACAGGTCAATAGTGATTCAATAGCAGGCATTTATGGAGATATTTCAGAATATACAGGATATATTCCAATGCGAAGCAATGCTCCAAGAGGAGAATCCATTGTCAATGGTGAGCTAAAAATTGTAAAAATAATATCAAACCCAAAGGATAAACATATAACCATGCTAAGATGGGTGGCAAGTCAGAAGATTAGGTAGAATATTAAAAAGCAGAATGACTGAAGGATTCATAAGGAGGGAAAAATTAAAGTTTGAGGGAAAATTGACGAGAAATATTAACTGAGATAATAAGAGTTTTCATAGATATTTTTAAAAAGTAATGAAATGAACATTGGTCCTACAGAAAGCGAGTCTGAATTGAACAGGTATTTTACGTTAACGATATTTTACATTTCACAATATAGAATACAAATTGCATCCCAGAAGTAGCTGTAGATCAGGAAATGGAAGGGATGGAAGAACTCAAGAAAGTTTTAATCACCAAGGCAGTGGAACTTGAGTAAATAGAGCTGAGGGCTGACAAATCCCTATATCCGGATGGATTTCTTCTGAGATACTTAAGGATATTTAATGCTTTGGTTTTAGTTTTCTAAAACTCCGTAGATTTGGAGAAGGTTTGCTTAGATTAGAAAATTGGTATGTATAACTCCTTTATTCAAAAAGGGGTAGACAGAAGTGAAGAAATTCCAGGGCAGTTAGCTTAACATCTTGCCATTGGGATGATGTTGGAAGCTATTATTAAAGTTGTCATAGCAGGATAATTCGAGAAGTTGAAGGTAATCGAGTAGAATCAGTTTAGCCAATTTATTGGAATTAATTAAAGAAATAACAAGTGCTGTGAATAAAGAAGAACCAATGGATGTTACATAACTATATTTCTGGAAGATATTTGATAAGGTGCCATATTGAAGGCTAATGGTGTTAGGGGTAAAATATTGACATGAATGTAAAATTGGCTAGCTAACAAGAAACAGGGAGTAGGTATGGAGGCATAGAATTATACAGCAGGGAAACAGACCCTTCGGTCCAACTCTTTGTCAACCAGACATCCCAATCTAACCTTGTCCCATTTACCAGCATTTGGTCCATATCCCTCCAAACCCTTTGTATTCATATACCCATCCAGATGCCTTTTAAATTTTGTAACTCTACCAGCCTCCACTACTTCCTTTGGCAGCTCATTCCGAACATGCACCGACCTCTGTGTAAAAAATAACCCCAAAGGTCCTGCTTAAATTGTCTACAGGTTTAGTACCAGAAGACTGGAGGATTGCAAATGTTATGCCCTTGTTCAAGAAGGGCAATAGAGATGACCCAGGTAATTATAGATGAGCGAGCCTTACATCTGTTGTAGGAAAAGTTTTGGAAAGGATTATAAGAGATAGGATTCATAATCATCTAGCCAGCAACAATTTGATTGCAGATAGTCAACAGGGTTTCGTCAAGGGCAGGTCACGTCTCGGAAACCTCACTGAGTTTTTTGAGAAGGTGACCAAGCATGTGGATGAGGGTAGGGCAGTTGACATGTTGTACATGGACTTCAGTAAAGCCTTTGATAAGGTTCCACATGGTAGACTGTTGGGAAAAATGCAGAGGCATGGGATTGAGGGTGATTTAGCAGTTTGGATTAGCTTTCTGTAAGAAGGCAGCAAGTAGTGGTTGATGGAAAATATTCAGCCTAGAGTCCGGTTACTAGTGCTGAAAATGTGTTGCTGGAAAAGCGCAGCAGGTCAGGCAGCATCCAGGGAACAGGAGAATCAAGCTGAAGAAGGGCTTATGCCCGAAACGTCGATTCTCCTGTTCCCTGGATGCTGCCTGACCTGCTGCGCTACCGATGAGCCATCTAGACTCCAAACGTTAGCTTGCTGTCTCTCCATGGATTCTGGATCAGTGGTGCTGGAAGAGCACAGCAATTCAGGCAGCATCCAAGGACAGGCAAGAAGGGCTTATGCCCGAAACGTCGATTCTCCTGTTCCCTGGATGCTGCCTGACCTGCTGCGCTTTTCCAGCAACACATTTTCAGCTCTGATCTCCAGCATCTGCAGACCTCACTTTCTCCTCTCCAGTTACTAGTGGTGTGCCATAAGGATCGGTTTTGGGACCACAGCTGTTTATCATTTTTACAAATAGCTTGGACACAGGCATAGGTGGATGGGTCAGTAAGTTTGCAGATGGCACTAAAGTCAGTGGAGTGGTAGACAGTGTGGAAGAATGTTGCAGGTTACAGGGAGATTTGGATAAACTGCAGAATTGGGCTAAGAGGTGGCAAATGGAGTTCAATGCAGCTAAGTGTGAGGTGATGCACTTTGGGAAGAATAACAGGAAGGCAGAGTACTGGGACAATGGAAAGATTCTTGGTAGTGTGGATGTGCAGAGGGATCCTGGAGTCCATGTACATAGATCCCTGAAAGTTATCACACAGGTTAATAGTGCTATTAAGAAATGTTACGGTGTGTTAGGTTTCATTGGTAGAGGGATTGAGTTCTGGAGCCGTAATGTCATGCTGCAACTATACAAAATGCTAGTATGCCACACTTGGAATATTGTGTACAGTTCTGGTCACACCATTACAGGAAGGATGTGGAAGCATGGGAAAAGGTGCAGAGGAGATCTACCAGGATGTTGCCTGGTTTGGAGGGAAGGTCTTATGAGGAAAAGCTGAGAGACTTGGCTCTGTTCTCATTGGAGAGAAGAAGGCTATGAGGGGATTTAATAGAGACATACAAGATGATCAGAGGATTAGATAGGGTAGATAATGAAAGTCTTTTTCCTAGGATGATGACATCAGCTTGTACAAGGGGGAATAACTACAAATTGAGGGATGATAGATTTAAGACAGATGTCAGTGGCAGGGTCTTTACTCAGAGAGTGGTAAGGGTGTGGAATGCCCTGCCTACCAATGTAGTTAACTCAGCCACATTAGGGAGATCTAAACAATCCTTGGATAAGCACATGGATGATGATGGGATAGTGTAGGGGGCTGATCTTAGATTAGTTCACAGGTCAGTGCAACAGTGATGGCCAAAAGGCCTTTTCTGGATTGTATTGTTCTGTGTTCTATGTTCTATGTAAATCTTTCCCCTCTTGCTTTAAACCTATGCTCTCTAGTTTTGGACTCACCAACCTAGGAAAAAGACCTTGGCTATTCACCCTCATGAGTTTATGAGCCTCTATAAGGTCACACCTCAGCCTCTGACACTCCAGGGAAGAAAGCCCCAGCCTATTCAGCCTCTCCTCAAAACCCCAAATCTGGCAACATCCTATAAAATCTTTTCTGCACTCTCTCAAGTTTAACAAATGCTCCCTATATCAAGCCGGCCAGAATTGTGCACATTATTCTGATAATGTTTTGGTTCACAAGATGGAGTTTAATTCAGATAATTCAGATAAATGTGAGGTGCTGTATTTTGGGAAAGCAAATCTTAGCAGGACTTAAACACTTAATGGTAAGATCCTAGGGAATGTTGCTGAACAGTACAGGTTCATAGCTCCTTGAAAGTGGAGTCACAGTTAGATAGGATAGTGAAGAAGGCATTTGGTATGCTTTCTGTTATTGGTCAGAGTATTGCGTACAGGGGTTGGGAGGTCATGTTGCGGCTGTACAGGACATTGGTTCGGCCACTGTTGGAATATTGCGAGCAATTCTGGTCTCCTTCCTATTGGAAAGATATTGTGAAACTTGAAAGGGTTCAGAAAAGACTTACAAGGATGTTGCCAGGGTTGGTGGATTTGAGCTATAGGGAGAGGCTGAACAGGCTGGGACTGTTTTACCTGGAGCGTTGGAGGTTGAGGGGTGACCTTATAGAGGTTTACAAAATCATGAGGGGCATGGATAGGATAAATAGACAAAGTCTTTTCCCTGGAGTCAGGAAGTCCGAAGGATCTGTTTCCATGCTGTACATCTCTATGACTCTATGTAATGAGTAACATGCTACAGGAAATGCATGCAGGGGTCTCAACATTTTACTGTTTATTTCTATGAAACTGGATGAAGGGTCTGAAGGCATGGTTACTAAATTTGCTGACAACACAAAGATTGGTAGCAAAGTAATTTCTGAAGAAGACTTAAGAAGGCTAGCAAGGAATATCGCTAGGGTAAGAGAGTAATACAAAGATCTGACAAATTAGTATACTGTGGGAAAAGGATAAATTGTCCATTTCAGCAGGAGGAATAAAACAGAAGCATATTATCTAAATAATGGGAGATTGCAGAGCTCTGAGATGTAGAGTGACCTGGGTTTGTTAGTCTATGATTTACAAAAGGTGAGTATCCAGGTACAGTAGGTAGTTGGGAAAGCCAATAGAATGTTAACCTATTGCAAAACAAACTGAATAGCAAGGTTATGCTTCAGTTATACAGGGAGTTGGTGGGATCACATCAGGAATATTGTGTACAGTAATGGGCACCTTATTTAAAGATGGGTATAAATGTGTTAGAAGGTTTATTAAGCCAGTACCAGGGATGAGTGGGTTGTCTTATAAGGAAAGGCTGGATGCGCCAACTTTGTATCTACTGGTATTTAGAAGTGTAAGAGGCAATTTGACTACAATGTGAAAGATTAGAGTGGTGCTGAAAAAGCACAGCAGGTCAGGCAGCATAAAGGGCTTTTTGCCCGAAGTGTCAATTTTCTTGCTCCTCAGATGCTGCCTGACCTGCTGTGCTTTTCCAGCACCACTCTAATCTTGATTCTAATCTCTAATCTAACTTCTGCCCTGAAATGTGAAAGATCCTGAAGTATCTTTACAGGGTGGATGTGGGGAGGAGAAGCTCAAACTTAAGATCATTGTTTACAATTAAGACTTCATCCATTTCAAATAGATGGGAATTTCTTTGTCCCAAGAGGTGATGAGTATTTATAACTCTCTTCAATAGGGAAACAATGACATTGAATATTTTCAATGTAATAGAAGAAAGCAGAAAAGATTCTTGCTTAGTAAAGGATTGAAATACTATTGAGAGAAGATGAGAATGGGAATTATTCAGATAGATCAGCCATTGACTGGCATAGCATGCTTGAGGGACCGAGGGGCTTACTGTGTCTTTTTGTATGTTCTTCTTGTTAAGATTCACTAATGGTTGATCTTCTCTCATTTTAACCCAAATAGGCTCTTGGCCCCCATCAAGGAAAGAGAAATGATGGCAACATCCATCTAACTGCTTCTTGATCTCTTTCTTTTACCTCACCGCAGAAATAAGGCCGCTGCTTCTGTTGTATGATCTCCAAGACCCTACGCATTGCTACCTGTTGGCCAAGCCAAGAAACATTGTTGTCTTATTGCTGTTCCCATTACGGGAATGCAGGAGCATGCATCTGAACCTGACTTGGTGTCCTTAGCTGTAATCCAACAATCCCAAATCCCTTTGGATCCCAAATGAGATTGGGCCAATTATCCTTCTTCATCAACTTACAAATCTGGCTGAGTTCTGGGCCAGCATAGGCTCATGAGAACCGTTCTCTTTACGCTAAAAGGTTTCTTATAATGACAGCTGTGCGATGTGCTGTTAACATGGAGCAAAGGGACAATCAACTCCATCCCAAATGCAGATGTGCCTTCTAAAGTGAATGTGGATGCTCATTTTGCATTTGTAAACCTCTCCGGTCTGTACTGGCACAGCAGAATTCTTACCACTTGACTACATAGCTGAACCAGAGCACAGAATTTGAGCTTGAAGGGAGGGGATGGAGCTTGAATCTTGGCTCACTTCTTGACTGAAGTCAAAACCCCTTCCACCTACATTGTATGTGATAAAAGAGCAGTGAACGTGTGGCTGTGTGCCAATGTTGAAGAATAACGACACAAAATCTTAGAGATGGCACTTCTTATACTTCAGCAATAGTGTAAATTTAATTGGAAGTTGTTGATGCGGCTATAGATGTGTGACATTTAACCTAACGTTCACTTCTATCTTTAGACAGTCACAGCTCATTTCCTAACACTTTCATCTCTGAGTTAGCGGGTTGGGGGCTCAAATCTCACACCAGAGAATTGAGCACAGAAATCCAAGGTGACACAGCTTTGCAATAACCCAGGAGTGCTGCACTTTTGGAGGTGCAAAACTTCATTTGACATTAAACTGAGGCAATGCATATATCTCAGAATGTTTGGACAGATTCCATGGCACTATTTCAGAAAAGAGCAGGGAGCTGTACTCTGTGTGCTGGCTAATTTCTATCCCACAGTTAACACCAAGCCAGAGTATCTGTTTATCATTTTTATCTGCTTGCAAATTGACTGTTGTGTCTCCTTTATTACAACAACCTCAAAGTGGGTGATTGCCTCAGTGACACTTAGAGGATTCCTGATCATGTAACACACTATCACAGAATCACAGCAGTGTTATGCTGCAGAAGGAAGCCAATCAGCCCATCATGTCAGCGCTAGCTAACCAGTGAGCATTATAACTTAGTGGTATTCCTGTTCCTTTTCCTATACACTTGCACATTGTTTCTAATCAAATAATCTTTAAATACCCTCTGACGTAGATCAGTTAACCTGCCTCCACCACATTTCCAGGGAGTGCATTCCTGGCCCTAACCGCTCATTGTGTGAAAAGTTGCTACATTTACAAATCAGTTTAAACCTCTGCCCTTTTTCTCATTTTACGAGTGGGAGCAGTTTCTCCCTGTCTCCTCCATCCAGATCGCTCATGATTTTGCAAGCTCCTGTTAGATCTCCTCTTAGTCTTCTTTTCTCCAAGGAGAACAGTCCCAGCCTCCCTAATCTGTCTTCATAACTGAGGCTTCTTATCCTTGAAACCATTTATTTTTGCAGCTCTCTTCTGCACTCTCTCTACAATGTACGCATCCTGCTAGAATGCAATGCTCACAACTGTACATGATTCACCAGTTGACGTGTAACAATCATCTTCATAGAATCACTACAGTGTGGAAACAGGCCATTTGGCCCAACAAGTCCACATCGACCCTCAGAAGAGTATCTGACCCAGACCAATTCCCCTACCTTATTACTCGACATTTCCCCTGTCTGATGCACCTAACCTACACATCCCTGAACACTGTGGGCAATTTAACATGGCTAATTCACCCTAACCTGCACGTCTTTGGACTGTGGGAGGAAACCAGAGCACCCGGAGGAAACCATAAGTTCTGAATAACCTCTTTGCTCCTGTACTCTGTGCTGCTTTTTATAAAGCCCAGTACATTGTATGCATTCTTAACAGCTCTCTTCACCTGTTGTGCCACCTTTAATGTATACATGTACACCTGGGTCTCTCTGCTATAAATACAAATCTTTTACTTTTCATGAGTGTTCAGTCCTCATCATTCTCTTGTCATTAATACAGGTTTGGGTCTGGTTCAGGTCCTTCAATTTTGTTTTTATCTGTAACAGGATCTTCTCATGTCAGTATCTTTATATCAACTTACAATCTATCTCAGTTTCATACTGGCAATTGTTTGAAGATCCTACCAGTTACAGCTCCGAACTCATGCTGAAAGATGTTTGCAACAATTACAGGCAGACAATCAGTGCGATAAGAACAGGTTTGACATTAGACAGGCAGTGGGGTCTTACAGTTCCCTCAGAGAGCCCCAAGTTGTTCAGGTAACATGCACTTGTCACATGCAAGTTGCAGTCTAGAGCAGCACACCGTGACTGCAGATGCTCCAATGTTCTTTCCATCGCCTGTCTACCCAGAAATAACTCTTACTGCCTCCATTTGCTTGGGTTGAAAGGATTTACAGTTTGCTACTCAACCTGTTTGGCTGCATTACTGTAGCGCCTTCCTTGTTCAACAAGGCCTGGAATGTGCCTCGAGCCTGGAGATTCTGGCTCGAAGGTAGACAACATGACCCACTGCAGCACAAGAACTCCCACCATCTCCCGCAATGTGAGAGCCAGTCTGGGAAAACTACAAAGTCCTGAGCCAGAGTCTAAATCTCTGTTTCTTTCTCTCACTTACACCAGATTAAGTATTCTGCAGTTCACCCGAAAGCAGATATGACCATCAGGGCACAACCAAGATCTCAGTGAGTAAGTGGGCCATATGGGCTAACAACTCATTAGCCCAGATGGTCACAGATCAAATGTTGACCCTTATTCATGCTCAAATTTGCTTAGGAAGCAGGGAGTGTGCAACTTTCTTATACATCCTAATTTTAAGCGGAGACGAATTGGTCTGAAGGAGATGTCTATGGAGGATGGGTAAGGGTGTCCACATAATTAGGGTTCAAGTCTGGTTGACCTCAAACAGTTTCTTCAGAAGTCAAACCAATTAACTGAGGCATATAAATATACCAATAGTTAACACCTAATAAAAAGCTTAAAGCATTTTTCAAAGTTTTGGTACTTTGCTTAAATGAAGTGCAAAACTCTCAGAGATTAAGTGACATAAGATTGGCATAATAATAATGAGTTGAATAAATCTGAAGTCTGCTATCAAGCAAAATTATAATTAACAGCTCAGCACATACAGTGTTCTAGTAACAGCCCACACAGACAAAACATTTCTAGTTCTTAGCTTTTAGTTTGCAACAGCTTAATTTGTTCAATTGAAGGAAACTTAACCAGTTCCTCACAAGTTATAGATGCAGCAATATTTGAAGATGCCAGTATTGGACTGGGGTGTACAAAGCTAAAAATCTCACAACATCCGAGTATAATCTAACAGGTTTATTTGGAAGCACTGGCTTTTGGAGCGCTGTTCTTTCACCAGGTGGTTGTAAGAGTAGCACTCCGAAAGCTAGTGCTTCCAAATAAACCTGTTGGACTGTAATCTGGTGTTGTGTGATTTTTAACTAGATGCAGCAAGACATTTGTCTGAATCTGTACTGATACAGAGATAGTCTGTGATTGATTATTCTGATGACCAGTGGGGTACCAGTGGGTTAGACGAGTATTTTAAAATGGCTGAAGTCTTCCACAACCAACTCCTAGTCAAAGAATGATCAACTGTGTCCTTGAAAAGGAAATATGGCCCTCAATTCATTTGCAATGTTATTTTCAAAACACCAACTATCTAGCCACAGAGTCATACAGCACAGACCCTTTGGTCCAACCTGTCCATGCTGAACATAACCTTAACTAAGCTAGTCCCATCTGCCTGCTCCCAGCCCATATCCCTCCTATGTTTTCCTATTGTGAGTTACAGAGAAAGGTTGGACAAGCCAGGACTTTTATCTTTAGGGTGTAGGAGACTGAGGGGGGATCTTGTAGAAGTGTATAAGGGATGGACCGGGTGAGTGCGTCCAGTCTTTTCCCCAGGGTTGGGGAATTGAGGATAAGAAAGCATTGGTTTAAGGGGAAAGAATAAATGGGAACCGGAGGTGCAATGTTTTTACACATAGGGTAGTACACATATGGAATGGACTGCCAGTGGAGGTGTTTGAGGTGGGTACATTAACAGTGTTTAAAAGACATTTGGACAAATACATGGATAAGAGGGGTTTGGAGGGATATGGGCCAAGTGCAGGAAAGTGAGGTTAGCATGGATGGACATTTGGTCGCTTGGACTAGTTTGAGCTGAAGGGCCTGTCTCCGTGACGTAGGACTTTATATTTGTGTATTTAAGTAAGCATCTTTTAAATGTGGTAACTGAACCTGCATCCACACTCCCTCAGGAATTTCATTCCATACTCGAACCGTTAATCCTTAATCCTATATACATAACCACATAATTGCAGCTTCTAATGTCTTCAACTTCATTTTCATTTACACCTTCTCAGCTCGAAGTTAAACCATTACTGTCTCTCACCATGTAGCAGCCCTCATCTAGTCTCCCTTAAGACCAGAAGATGAGGATTCCAATGGATATGGTAGACAACTCGTCTAATGTCAAATCTGGCTGACCTATCAAAAGCACCTTTGGGTCTTTCTCTGCTCTGCTAAAATCCCTCCCAGTCTCTTTCATCCAGGATCAAGATGGCTCCCAGTTTCTTTACTCTACTGTAGGCTACCATCTTAAACCCCTTTCCCCTTGTTCATTCTTTTCTCACTACCAACAATAAGTGAGAAAAGCTCTTGGATTTCTTGGTCATTGAGATAGAGACAGTCAGACAAGATGTCTCTGATGTGTTCCTCTGTACTACTAGCCCACCGGGTCATACATCCTCTAATGCTTTCCCCTGCCCTAGCCCCAGTGCTAGCCCTGTACTTTCCTCTCTGCTTTGCAAGATGAGCTAATTTGTCCAAGAGGGCTACTTCCTGCACCACCTCCACCATTGTTTTCAGTTGACGAGGCCTAAGCTCTGCAAAGTCCACCACTAAACTTCTGCATCTCTCAGAAACCATGCCACTGTGGCCAAGTTGATGTAATCTGACCTATATCATCTCAGTGTAATGGTCCAAATCTTCTGATTATGTGGAGAGGCATCAGAGACATCACTGATGCGCATTGAAACTCTGAGGAACATCCAACGTACGCAAATCCGTGATGCTCAAACTTTGGTTCAAACACCCTGTTTATAAGGGGCCAAGAGGAAGGTTTCAGATGTTTAAATTGTCAGGGGGGTGCCTGTGTTCATGTCTGCACTCCCAAACTGGGTCCCATTGGATGGATCAGAGTGACCTATTACCTATCTTCCAACGTAGAAATGTGCTGACCCAGCGTTACAGCTCCGGTGATGCAGACACTCAGATCCTGACAGATCTCCTCAGCTATGTCCGGGGATCCCTGGAACTGGCATACCTCCCATGCTACATTCTGACTTGTACTGTCAATGTTGTGCTAGGAGTACTGTCAATTTTCACTCACACATAATGGCAGTGTCAATGCAGCAGTTGACAGACTGGAGGCCAGTTGTGGCAACTGCCTTGCGTCAGGGGATATGTTCATGTAAGAATGGTTTAACAGTCACGGTGTCCTAATCCCTGAAATACACAAACACACAAGGGAAAGGAGTTTAAAAGGTAGCTTACAGTAAAGAAAAGAAACTGGGAGCGATCTTAATCCTGGAAGAAAGAGACTGAGAGGGGTTTTAGCAGATTAGAGAAAGACCCAAAGGTGCTTTTGATAGGTTACCCAGATAGGTGGATGTGTTGTCAACCCTATGTGTTGAAATCCTTGTGGTCTTAAGAGAGACTCGTTGAGGGCTGCACCAGAGTGACTGGCTAGGATGAAAGACTGTAATGCGTAAATGAGAAAATGTAAATGAAAACAAAATTGTGGAAATTAGAAGTTGCAATGATGTTGTTGCACATAATTCCAACGTTCTCATTGGAAAGAAGAAGGCTAAGAGGGGATTTGATAGAGACATACAAGACGATCAGAGGATTATAGGGTAGACAGTGGAAGTCTTTTTCCTAGGATGATGATGTCAGCTTGTATGAGGAAGCATAGCTGCAAATTGAAGGATAATAGATTTAAGTCAGATGTCAGAGGCAGGTTCTTTACTCAGAGTGGTAAGGGCGTGGAATGCCCTGCCTACCAATGTAGTTAACTCAGCCACATTAGGGAGATTTAAACAATCCTTGGATAAGCACATGGATGATGATGGGAAAGTGTAGGGGGATGAGCTTAAATAGTTTCTCCAACTTCGGTGCAACATTGAGGGCAGAAGGGCCTGTTCTGCACTATATTGTTCTACGTTCTAAAATGGGCCAAGGACTGGATAGTTTGAGTTTTGAAATTAACATTGTCAGTGAATTGAGGGCCAGATGTCTTTTCAAGGACACAGTTGACCATTCTTTGTTCAAGAGCTTATCATGGAAGGTTTTGACTGTGAATCTGAAGTTCTATTTCCTGATCATATCACCAGGTGGATGGAGGCTTTGGCATCCAGTTGTACCCTGTTGAAACATTAAGGTATCAAGCCATATGATGATTCAGAGTAGTGATCACAATGGCACAAATATTGGATTTTCACAGTTGGAAAGCCTCATTTTGAAAAACCAGAACACATATTTTCAGTACAAACCAAAGTGACAAAACTCTTGGCACACAAGGTTAAAATTAAAGTCATTTAAAATGCCAGGTTTGATTATTGAGTAATTCAAAAAATTCAGTAAATTAAGAAATTCTCTGCACTTCCATCTGTTTCCACTTAGTAATCATCAATGCAAATTGGAAAGATGCCTTTTTAAAGAAAAAGTACTGTTGTGTCTCAGCCCTGCCTGTCTTTATTAAGCATGAATTTAAGCAGTTGTTGACTCAGTTGCTGGACAGACTAGTAGACAAGTGTAAGTTCCTACAAGGCAGCTCACCCATTATCCATTAATTTCAGCAGGAACATGGTCAATTTTCAGCTTAAATAGTCGTGTTTGATTGTTTATCAAGTGGTTTATTGTTACTTAGTGAGGCATGTGATTACATAGGTGCAAAGGGGCCTTTTCAACTCATATCTATTAATAACCAGTGTCGGCAGAAATAATTGATCAAATCGCATGATAAAAAGGACTTCGAGACTAATGTGAGTGAACTGATGAGTGTGAATTCCTCCTACAATCTCCAAGGTGTGTGAAACAGTCAGTTCCAGCACTTTGATGAAGTATTTTCACACTGCAGCAGTTGTTTGCAAACTCCTCATATCCATAATTAAACTTGTGTTTGATAGTTATGCTTAATGGGAAAAGACCCAGTCGGTCCATCAAGCGTCCCCCTGCACTCATGACGCACAGAGTATGCTGACTAAATATTTCTTAGCCCATCCTGTTTCCCAGCATCCTTGGCTGCTTCTACCTCCCAGTCGTCAGCTCTAGAACATGCTGGGAAAGGAAAAATAATCTGGAAAAAAGCAAAACATCATCAAGGAAGAAAATTCCCTGTTGTCCAAAGTTCCCTCAAATTCCCTTCACTGTCTTGCATTTGCTGTCCCTTTAAGGGTGTCACATGGCCAGACAAATGCGATTCTGTGCAGTCCCTCAGCTATACAGCTCAGAGGGAATGTTATTCTCTGATCCCTGTAGGTAAATCTTCATCTCAAGTAATTCCTCAGAGACAAATATGATGTCACAGAAAGGCAGAACAAATCCTTTCCAATTTTGGAGTACTGAACAGAATGGTAATGCTGTGTAAGATCCTGTGGCGTTACTTAGTGAAGATTTGAGAGTTTTCTTATGTCCTGATCATTATCTGTTGCTCAGCCAATACCAACGCCTTACTCTTTACACATTGGCTGTCAAGTTTTCCCAAGTCTACACTCGAGAGAGCCCTTCCAAAGCTTGTTGGTGACATCCTGAAAATGTGAAAGGAATAAAATAAATGAAATGTTATTTAACAAAGGTCTTCAGAAATCTACTTCATAGGAATTTCTTAAAACAGTCAAGTGTGTGTTTATCTCTGGAATGGTGATGACACTTCCTCATGGGAAGAACATGTATGTTGAGCCTCTTAACTAGGGGAGACTATGGTGCTTCAGCTCCCAGTTGTTTCTGGCTGACCAGAAGAGTCTTCTGGTCTTATTATCCCCTATGTGCATATTGGAAAGATTTACAGATTGATAATCAACCTTTGACCATGTTATGATGCACCCTCCATGGTCATCAGCCCTGAGGCAGAACTTGAACCTGGAGTTACTGACCAGAGGTAGGGACAAAATATAGCTGCTTCTTTGGTTTTAGCAATAAAACAGAAATGTATTAGGAGAACGAAAAGATAAAGTAAAATAAACCGAACTATTTACATTTAACTCAGTTTTTCATTTGTTATAATTATACACATCATAATTGAAAGATTTCAAAACACACAGTAGAACTGCAATCACATCTATTCCAAAACAATCAAGTTATAAGACTCAGACACCATAGAGATTGTTTTCCCATGATATCTATAGATTCAACTTTTTCTTTTGATTCTGTCTTGAAAGATTTTTTAAGCCTCTTTCTTGATTAGTCATATAACAGAGCTTAGACTTTCTTAGCTTCAAATAACTACTTCTGGGTTCTAACCAAATACTCTGGTCTAGATGTTTCACACTAAAACCAATGCACTGAGGTAACCTAATTCCTAACAGTTCTAAACTGTGTCCTTTATTCAGGAAAAAACTGTTTCTTACATCAAGCACCAACCAAGATCTCTGTAAACTGAAAAAGAAGGCTTTCCAAGCTTTGGGCTTTTCCCTGAAGCAAAGTAAAGCAATTTCAGATCTTCCAATACAGAAAGAAATCCAATGCTCCTCAAGTTTTACTCTGTCTGCTTGTAAAACTCTCCTAATGCAACGATTCATCGTTATACCCCTCAAACTTATTTTGTAAAATATCATAGCTCTAGAAATACTGACAGGTTAATCATTGAAGCACCTCATACACTCAAATGTCACGAGTTAAAAATCCAGACTCAAAAATAAATTAGTCTCATATCTACCACATCTTACATCACAGCTAAAAGGGTGAAGGAGAGAAATATTTTTCATTGTCCAAAATATTTGAGCTTTATTCCCAGATACAAAATCCACCATACCTTAATTTCCTTTGAGAGTTGTTGCAATAATGAAGAATTATTTTAACAGACATTCCATAAATCTACCTGTGATAGCTTTCTGAGAATTAGAAATATTATCGAGGAGTCCTTGGACTGATATTAATTGGAGCAATTTTCAGTGGAACAGAGGGAATTACAGCATTTCTAATATAGTATTTTAGAATTATGAAGAGTTGGGACTGCGTAGATAGAAGTAGATTATATGCAGTGTTTTGATGGGTTTGGAACAAGTTGGAGGCATGGGCTTATGTAGATATAAGATTCAATGTAAGAGATTTATAACAGAGAACGGGGAAGCATTTTTACACAGAGGATTATGAAGCCATGGATTTTATTACACAAATTAATGATTGACACCGAGACCATGATAATGCTTATGAGCAAGTTAAGTGAATATTTTGGTAAATATTTTGAGATGCAACCTTAAATCCTGTCCATCATAAGAATTACTACCTTCTCCCTCATGTTTTTTTCAACTCCAGTCTCAACTATTGCATTGATCTGGTGGTTGCCCTTAAATTATCTATCCTCTCAACTTAAGCTCATCCAATACTCTGCTGCCTGTCTTCCCACGTGGTTAAAGATGCCCTCCAATGCATCTCGTCCACATCCCGCACCTCCGCCCTCAGACCCCACCCCTCCAACCGTAACAAGGACAGAATGCCCCTGGTGCTCACCTTCCACCCTACCAACCTTAGCATAAACCAAATCATCCGCCGACATTTCCGCCACCTCCAAACAGACCCCGCCACCAGGGATATATTTCCCTCCCCACCCCTTTCCGCCTTCTGCAGAGACCATTCCCTCCGTGACTACCTGGTCAGGTCCACGCCTCCCTACAACCCACCCTCCCGTCCTGGCACCTTCCCCTGTCACTGCAGGAATTGCAAA
>NC_057734.1:8176715-8206213 GCF_004010195.1 Chiloscyllium plagiosum | reverse complement strand
ATGACTTTCATCCCCTTCCCCACTCACCTATTGTACTCTATGCTATTTTCTCCCCACCCCCACCCTCTCTCACTTATCTCTCCACCCTTCATGCTCTCTGCCTTTATTCCTGATTTAGGGCTTTTGCCCAAAACATCGATTTTACTGCTCCTCGGATGCTGCCTGAACTGCTGTGCCCTTCCAGCACCACTAATCCAGAATTAGATTACTTACAGTGTGAAAACAGGCCCTTCGGGCCAACAAGTCCACACCGACCCACCGAAGCGCAACCCACTCAGACCCATTCCCCTACATTTACCCCTTCACCTAATACTATGGGCAATTTTGCCTGGCCAATTCACCTAACCTGCACATTTTTGGACTGTGGGAGGAAACCGGAGCACCCAGAGGAAACCCACGCAGACACAGGCAGAATGTGCAAACTCCACACAGACAGTTGCCTGAGGTGGGAATTGAACCTGGGTCTCTGGCGCTGTGAGGTAGCAGTGCTAACCACTGTGCCACGGTGCCACCCACAATCTGCTGCCTGTCTCTCTAATCAACAACATCCCACCCACCTGTAAATCAGCTGAGGTTTTCTTTCCCAGTTGATAGGTGCTGATAGGCTGGGTTTAGAAGGCTACAGAAGACAAAGGAACATGCGCAGAAAGAGGTCATTCAGCCCATCAAGTCTGCACTGACCCTCTGAAGAGCATCCCAACCATGCCTGTAACCAACAAATGCTGGAGATCACAGTGGGTTAGACAGCATCAGTGGAGAGAGAGAAAGCCAATGTTTCACGTCTAGCTAACTTTTCAACAGAGCTGATGTGAAGTCTGGAGGATACAGCAATTACACTATAGTTTTGGGGGGGGAGGTGATAGTGAGTGTAGGATGCTGGTGGAGGGAGGATGTTGACAGTTCAGATGAAGTATTGGGAATGTGAGAATGGCAGAACAATGGTATGTCTCCATCAGACTGGAAAGAAGAGTCACTGTGATTGGAGAGGGGAGGACATGATAACAAGCTACAAGAAATGGAAGAAATGGTTCACAATTTAACTCAGTATTAAGTCCAGAGGCTGGAAAGTGCTTAGTCTGAAAATGAACTCTTGTTTCTCCAATTTGCATTGTGATTCGCTGGAACACTGTAGCATGCCGAGAACATCTGCAGTGATTGGTTCCTACATACCTGTAGCCATATATTTCCTTTGGCTAATCTACCTAATCTGCACAACCCTAGACACCACGGGGAATTTCCCATGGCCAATCCACCTGACCTGCACATCTTTGGACTGTGGGAGAAATCTGGAGCACCTGGAGCAAACCCACACAGACCTGGGGAGAATATGCAAACTCCACACAGGCAATCACCCGAGGGTGGAATCGAACCTGGGTCCCTGTAAGGCAGCAGGGCTAACCACTGCTGTCTTGCCATTCAACAAGATCTTGATTGACCTGCCCCAGGCTGTAACTGGCTTTTCATGCCAACTCCTCATAACTCTCACCTCCTTGTTATTTCAAAATCTATCTTCCTCCGTTTTCAATACGTTCTAGCCTCCACAATTCTCTAGGGTAGAGAATTCCAGATATTGGCTGTTCTCTGGGAGAAGATATTCCTTGGCATCTCAGTTTTTTAAATGAGTGTTTAGGAGACAATCTAACTGAGGTGGTTAAAATGGTACAAGGTTAAAACAAAGAACTGCAGATGCGAGAAACCTGAAACGATAAATAGAAATTGCTGGAGAAACTCAGCAGGTCTGGCAGCATCCGTGGCATTGTGAAGAAAAGTCTACTGGACTAGAAATGTTAATTCTGCTTTCTCCCCACAGATGCTGAGTTTCATCAGCAATTTCTGTTTGCATGTGAAAATGATGGAAGGGTTTGATAGAGAAGATAAAACAAAGCTGTTGCCTCTGGTCAGGTGTCCAGTAACAGAGGGCATAGGGTAGTCACAGACTTAAAATTGGAGTGAAACTAGATAGTAGTGCTTTCTGACACAGGGTAGTGGAAATCTGGGATTATCTCTCCAAAGATTTAGAAGGGACCTGAGGGGCAACCTTTCACACAGAGGGTGATTTTGGAATGAAACGTCAAAGGAAGTGGGAGAGATGGGTACAATTGCAACACTTAAAAGACATTTACAGGTAGGAAAGGTTGGGAGGAATATGGCCAAACACAGGCAAATGAGACAAGTCTAGTTTGGAAAGCCTGGTTAACATGGAGCATTAGACTGAAGTGTCTGTTTCTGTACTGTATGACTCTACGACTCTATAAATGACTGAGCGGTCTGTTGAGAATTTTAAGTTGGAGGTTGGCAGACATTTATCTGGTGAGAGCATCAAGGATGTAGATCCAAGGCTGGTAAATGGAGTTAAGTATGGAGCAGCCATGATCTAGTTGAATACTACAAATTGTTCTTTCGTTCCTTTTTATTCTCAATGTCAATATGATTTTCAGCATAGCTCTTCCAGTAAAGCTCACGTTGCCTAGGTTACTAGAATTCTGCTACTCAACGCTTTTGATGAATTGTCTGGAACAATTCCAATGTTCCTGCAAGGATTGCGACCAGACTTTCTTGGGATCGGGTTTCTGCTCAGGGGCACCTGTGTTTTTGGTAAGATCCTTGTGATAAGAATCGAAGTGCCTATGACAATGAATGCAAGTCAATGTTTCAAATTGCCAAAAGCAAAGAATTGGGTATGCTGAAAATCCAATGTATGAACAGGAAATGTCGGGACTGGAAAACGCAGGTCATAGAGTCATAGAGATTTACAGTAGACCCTTTGGTCCAACCCGTCCATGCTGACCAGATATCCTAACCTAATCTAGTCCCATTTGCAAGCACTTGGCCCATATCCCTCCAAAGCTTTCTTATTCATATATCCATCCAAATGCCTTTTAAATGTTGTAATTGTACCAGCCTCCACCACTTCCTCTGGCAGCTCATTCCATACACGCACCACCCTCTGCGTGAAAAAGTTGCCCATTAGGTCTCTTTTCAATTTTTCCCCTCTCACCCTAAACCAATGTCCTCTAGTTGTGGTCTCCTCCACCCTAGGGAAAAGACTTAATCTGTTTATCCTATCCATGCCCCTCATGTTTTTTAAATCTCTCAGGTCTATGAGCTCTCAAGTGTCCAGTTCTCTCTTTCCCCTGGAAATTGCCCTTTTTCTACAGTTGCAAAGTACTGATAGGGCAGAAACAGGCCATAAGCCCATCAGCTATGTTGGAGTGGAAGTAGGCCATTCAGCTCTGTCAAGTCAGCTCTGCCATTCAATGAGATCACAGCTGAATCTGATAATCCTCACCTCGATTTTCCTGCCTTTCCTCCACAACCCTTGATTCTCTTACTGATTAAAAATGTGTCTATCTCAACCTTGAACATACTTAGTTAAAAATCACACAACACCAGGTTGTAGTCCAACAGGTTTATTTGGCATCACTGCTGCTCTGAAGCAGCAGTGCTCCGAAAGCTAGTGTTTCCAAGTAAACCTATTGGACTTTTACCTGGTGTTGTGTGATGTTTAACTTTGTCCACCCCAGTCCAACACCGGCTTTTCCAAACCTTGAATATACTTACCAGCCCTGTGCAGTAAAGAATTTCATGGAGTCTCCACCACTCGAGAGAAGAAATTCTTGCTCATCTCTGTCTTAAATGTATGACCTCATTCTCTGAGGTGATATCCTCTGATCCTACACTCCACGACAATCTTTTGTATCTCCCCTGTCAAGTCCCTTA
Organism: Chiloscyllium plagiosum; assembly: GCF_004010195.1. Taxonomy (NCBI): domain Eukaryota; kingdom Metazoa; phylum Chordata; class Chondrichthyes; order Orectolobiformes; family Hemiscylliidae; genus Chiloscyllium; species Chiloscyllium plagiosum. Next base: position 8,202,493 of record NC_057734.1, on the reverse strand, counting down.
TATAAGACTGCCTCTCATTCTTTTGAATTTCAATGATTATAGGCCCATTCTAGTGAACCTGCCCTCTATACTTGGTCCCTCTGTAACTGGGATCAGCTTAGTGAACTTTTTCTGGACTGTTTCCAATGCCAGTATTTCTTTCTTTAGATAAAAGGCCCCAAGCTATTTACAGTATTCTAGCTGTGGCCATTCAGTTCTGATGCCATGCCACATGGACTGTGTGCTTAATCTCTTCCTATGAGACAACCAATGGAGTATTAGATGCTCCTGCAGCTGAAGAATTGGTAAATTAATACCCTACTTCATTCCATGTGTCATAATTTAGGCCAAATACCTTTCTGTTTCCACCGAGAAACAAATTGAGCAATGTGATCCCGAAACACTAAGCGAAATTCAGAAATCCCAATGAATTCAAGTAACTTTAATGTGAATAATGCACAGGGGAAGATGTGGAAATGAAGACACCAGCCTGTAGATATACAAAGCTGGGTTACATTCCCTTTGCTATAGCAGGAAACAATATTAGTGAAGGCTTAATAATGAATCAGACTCAGGAGCTAAACATTCCTAAATTTTACTATCAACAATTGTCATTTCTTTTATGTACTTCTATGAGTTCTGGGTCTTTCAGTATCCACTGAAGCTCTGTATTGCAACTGCAGCCTGCAGTTCTACTTTTGCATAAATTCAATGCTACATGAAATTCTAAATCCAAATGGATTTTTTTTTGGAGAATTATAAAGAAAATATAGCTTGCATCTCTGTAATATCTTGTACAACCTCAGGACATTTCAATGTGCCTCCCAGCTCATGAAATGCTTCGAAGGCAGTGACCCTCTTGTGGAGTAGCACTTTTGTACATACAAGTTCAAGAGTATTATGGACCAGACCAGGCTCCTCACAATATCTTAAGAAGGTAGCCTAGACCCTACTTTTTCTTACCCTAGAGGTAATTACCCTAGAGGTAATTGTTCCAGATACAATTCGATTGGTCAAACGACTCGACATTAAGCAAACTACAATTTATTCAAATACTATGGTCAAAATACAACAATAGACAGAAGAACGTGCACTAACTTAACTCTACTGGTAAACTTAACAGAATAATAGATACAGTAACTATTATTAATTAACTTATAATATAGTAATATCCATAAACATACCCTTAGGAAAAAGGCAAATTCAGAAAAACAGATTATCTCACATGCAGTTCCCCAATCCAGGAGGAAAGAACATCAAAAAACAATTGTGTGAGAGAGAGAGTGTGTAGCAGTCAGGAAAGATTCACTGCTTTTCAGACCTGCTGAGACCCCAGAAACAATTGCTGACAGCTAACTGAAATTCCTGGATCTGTGAGAGCTTGACCACACCTGCTCAGGCTGCTTCTATTATTCTACTTTTTAATTTAAAAAAAAACCCAAGGTTTTGCAAGTTGTCTATCTACTCATAGATTACTGAGGACCTGTCCCCCAATCCCTCTCTCAAAGAAACCAGGACAAAACACACCTCTTAAAGGGATAGCATCATCACAACAGCAATGTCCAGTCAATGACCACATGTAATCTATTTTCGAGTGATGTTGGCTGAAGGATAGATCTTGGCCAAGTCACTGAGGAGAACTTCCACTGTTCTTCTTTGAAGTAATTCCATAGGCTATTTTACCTCCACTCAAGAGGTCAGATGTGGCCTCAGTTTAATATCTCATCTGAAAGGTGGAGCTACTATGCCAATGCACAAGACATACTTGGGCTAGTTCTGTTCTCAAGTCTCCAGAGTAAGACTTGCTAACCATCAGACTCTGAGCTGGGAGTGTTAACCACTGAATCACAGGTGAAACTATACCCATGTGGTTATTAGAGGCTAGTGGTGGTTTGACAGAGTCAGCAGATTCTCAAATTGAAATTGATGGCTTCAGCGCTGAGGTTTCAGCTCAAAACTGTGAAGTGATCTGCTTGTGGACAATCATTTTTAGTTTCACCAGTGTGGGGTAGATGTGAGTGGAGAGAGGCAAAACAAGCACTGGAAACTTACTGAGATGGTCTTAAACCTTTTTTCTCCAGCCATCTGAATAGACAAAAGTGCAGACTGCAGAACGAAGCTGGGAAAAGGTTCAAGATCATTGCAGACAAGCCATTGACGACCCAATGTCACAAACTTGTATTTATTCGATTAATGAGATGTGGGTGTCACTGGCTAGGCCACTATTTATTGCCATCCCTAACTGCCCTGGAGAAGGTGCCTCCATCTTGAACTGAAGCAGTCTTTGTGAAGTAAGTGCTTTTAGCATTATTACAGAGGGCAAGTCAGGAGTTTAATGCAGCATGTCCCACTCACATTGTTTTGGTAATGACCTGGACCAGGCCAGACCCCCCTCAAAACATTTCAAGAAAGTAGCCCGGAGCCTAACTTTGCTAGTTGTTTTAAGCAGGTGTATGGTGGATATTCCGGGAGAGATGCAGCTGGTCAAACCACGTAGTTTTGACCAAAACAGAATTTATTTGTAAGATTACCAAATGAAAGACAAACAAAAGAGAACAGAGTGCAGAATGACTTAACGTGTCTGAAAAAGCCAACAAGTTATCCCAACTTAATGATACTGTTCCAAATGCTTGCAACAGTCCCCAGAAACACCCCTTGCAAAAAATATAAAATCAAACACAGGGTGTTACAGTAGAGATGTCAGAGAGAGGGATGATCAGCATGGGCCTACTTTTTTGCATCCAGTGCTTCACCACTGACTGACTATTTTCAGTGGACAGCCAGACTGCTCAAACCAAACCAGAGAAAGGCTGAGCTGGGAGAAATGGCCTCTGCCCTTTCATTGTACAAAGGTTTTTCGTAAAAACTTGAAAGCATTCTCAAGTAGTTAAACCAAGATTTTTTTCAGAATCGCTGCTTTTACGATCTCTTTGAAAGAAAAAGCCAAGGACAGTTAGAGGAGCCACCACATGACAGTAAGCAGTTGAGACTGGGTGCTGTTTGTGTTACCTTTCCTTTTTGTTCCTCTTGTTGCAAAATCAAGGTCTCAGGGACACACTGAGGGTGAAGAGAAGAGTAAGACAAGTTTATAGCTATCAGATATAAGGTGAGCAGATGATTCCTATAACATTTTACCAGATTTACCAAATTGGCAGTGTGGTTTTACTTTCTGATAGTTCAGATACTGACTCTGGCTCCTTCAACTCTTCCTCAGTTTCTTTAGCAACTCACTGATGTCAACCATCGCTGCCTTCTTGTACAAAAGGATGTGTGTTCACCATTCATATCAATAGATGACTATTGGTTGGTGGTGACTGGCCAGCACAGAGTTACAGTAACACAGAAAGTGACCATGTGACCCATTGAGTCTAGGCCAGCAATCCAATCAGTCCCCTTCCCCTGCTCTGTCCCTCTAGCCTTGTACATTGGTTCCCTTTGTGTCACCCATGTCCTTTTGAAATGACTGACTGTCTCCACTTCCCCCTCTGCCTCAAAGATTCACGATTCAATGGCAGACAAACTTGTATTTATTCGGCTCATGGGGTGTGATGTCACTGGCTAGGCCAGGTGCCAGGTCATTGTCACTCCCTGTGTAAAATATCAAATCTGCCTCACATCCCCCTGCTCCCCAACATCTCACCCAAAGACTTCAACCTGTGTCCCCTAGTGCTTACACCATCAGCGAATGGGAATCAGCACTTTCCCCACGATTTTTTTTCTCCTTCTACGCAGACCTCTGAGATGCATGGCAGTGACTTCCAGAACCGGAATACTGTGATCGCCATTGGCATGCCAATCACTGTGGGCGGAAAGCCCGAGTGCCTACCAGCACAGAGCTGAGAGGGAACATTGTTGGGAATAGCTCATTACTCTGTCAGCCCAAACTAAACCTGTCATCAGCTTGCATCTCTCTATTGAAGAGCCCCTAAACCTCATTGGCTTAGTGGAGAACGTGGCCAGTTTCCTCAAGCTGACCTTGAAAACCCTTCATCCCTGGAACTGATTGTGGTAAATCTCCTCAAAGGAGATCCTCTCAAGGAGCCTCCCATCCTTCCTAAAGTGTGCTGCCCAGCTCTGGATGCAAGCCCTGCTTGTGACCCATCCAGAGCTTCGTGAAGGTTTGGCTCCCTGTTTTTGTGCCTCTTATCATATACATAAAACCCAGGAGTCCCTGTGTTTTGCTGCCTGTCTCCCTCTATCAGTACGCCCTGCCCACACTTCAAAGATTTGGATATATTGTGGCTCTCGTGCCCCTCTATGCCTGCACATGCTTCAGAATTCTGTCATGAAATCTGTATTGCCTCTCTCTTCCCTTTCTGCAAAGATGTATCACGTCACAATTCCCTGCTTAATGACATTAGATCCTGCTTTGCTTGCCAGCTAGATTAATCCAGCCAATCTCTCACCACCCTGCAATTTTAACTTGGAACTGATAAAACTGTAACTTGTCACTGTCCCAGAGAGACCATCCAATCTAAGTAACACTTGCACAAAGGATTGTATGACATTTCTGGAAGAGGAATAGGCCATTTGGCCCACTGAGTCTAAGCCAGTGTTTATGCCGCATAAAAGTCTGTCGTGGCTTGAACTATCTAGTTTGGAATTGGAATTGTCGACTTTCGGCTGAAGGAATAGCTGCAATCAATCCTTTTAAAAATGATGAAGCATGTTTCCTGACAAATTGTCATCGCAGTTTATTATTGGAAAGCTCACCAGCTTTGTACATTCAGCAATCCCAGACAACCCTGCTGCTTGAAAGTTATACTGTTTATATTCCCAAAAATTTATCCTCTCATTATCACTTCAAGCTACGGAATTTTTCACTCCTCAGAAACAGTCATGATTATTCATGTAAATAGCACACTGCCTGACAACCAGCTTTTACAAATCTCTGTGTTATCCAACTGGTTACTGCGTACAGCAGCACAGTGCTGTCAAGAGGACTGAAACCTACTTAGAGTCTGGCAATTAACAATATTCTGCTCTCAAGCACAGCTCTCTGCCGAGCATTCAGATCTTCAAGACATCCCTGTGCACTTTACTGCAAATTAAATTCTTTTGAAGGGTAGTCACTGTTGTAATGTAAGAAAGGCAGGGATCATTTGGACCAAATGGCCTGGTTCTGTGCTGTAATTGCAACATAAAATGGGCCACACGGTGGCTCAGTGGTTACCCTGGGACTCAGGTTCAATTCCAGCCTCAGGCAACCGTCTATGCAGAGTTTGCGCATTTTCCGGATATTTCGGTTTCCACCGGCTGTCCAAATAGGTGTAGGCTAGCTTTCCCATGGCTAATTAGATTTTAGATTTAGATTAGATTACAGTGTGGAAACAGGCCCTTCGGCCCAACAAGTTCACACCGACCCGCCGAAGCGCAACCCACCCAGACCCATTCCCCTACATTTACCCCTGCACCTAACACTACAGGCAACTTAACATGGCCAATTCACCTAACCTGCACATCTCTGGACTGTGGGAGGAAACCGGAGCACCCGGAGGAAACCCACGCAGACACGGGGAGAATGTGCAAACTCCACACAGTCAGTCGCCTGAGGCGGGAATTGAACCCGGGTCTCTGGTGCTGTGAGGCAGCAGTGCTAACCACTGTGCCACCGTGCCGCCCGTGGATTAGCCATGGGAAATGCAGGGTTGCAGAAATAGGGTAGGGGGTTGGGTCAGGGGTTGGATGCTCTTCGGAGGGTCAGTGTGGACTTGATGGGCTGAGTAGTCTGCTTCCGCACTGGAGGGATTCTATAATAACAAGAATAAAATGGCGGCGGGAAAAATGCAGCAATCAGTTTGTCCATAGCAAGCTTCAAAGAACAATAAAGTGGTTAATCAGTGATGTCAGTTGATATGTCAGGAGAGTACACCTTTACTCTTTATTGAAAGGTGTCACTGGATACTTTTCAAAGAGAAGGCACAGATGCTGGAAACCTGAAGCAGCTCACAGAGAATGGTGGAGAAACTCAGCAGTTCTGGCAGCATCAGAACAGAGTTAATGTTCTGACGCCAATCAGACTTCTCTCAGAACTGAAAGTCATTAGGGCTTGAGTTTTCCCTTCTGAAGAAGAGTCATCCTGGACTCGAAATGTTAACTCTGTTTTTCTCTCTACAAATGTTGCCGGACCTGATGAGTTTCTCCAGCAATGAGTGCCAACTACGTTAGGTCTAATGAACCCATTGATTTCCCTGTTGATTAAGAATCCATCTATTTCAGCCTTATACATACACAAGGACTCTTCCCTCATAGCTCTCCAGGGCAAGGAATTCCAAAGACTCACAACCCTCTGACAGAAGAAATAGCTCTTCTTCCCAGTCTTAAATTGGCACACCTTAATTCTGAGACAGTGCCCTCCAATGAAAGGGAAACATCCCTCAATAGCTATCCTTTAAAAGCCCCTTCAGAATGCTCTGTGTTTCAATGAGATTACCTCTTATTCTTCTAAATTCCAATAAACATTCCTAACCTCTTTAGCCTTTGTTCATAAAACAATCCCTCCATCCCAGGGATTGTCCCAGTGAACCTACTCTGGTGGAGCATCTACAAAGGGAGCTTTTGTGTACATGTGGGGATTGAGATTTCGAAAGGAAAGTGTCTACTTTAAAGAAGAGTAAGACAATAAACACATGAATAAAACTGGGCAGGAGAAGCCTGTTGTAATAACTTATATCGCACAATATTACACCGCCCCACCCAAAGCTAGGAAGAGTCTAGATAAAAAGTTGGGAATGAAATTCGAAGAGATTCTTCTCTGACCATTCCCTTCACTTCAGCTTCCCCCATTCCCAAGATCATTTCCATAGTCTGGGTGATTCTATACAGTGATTTCTAGCCTGGGCCCAGCCTGAAGCATGTCCAGGCCAAACCTGAAGTGATAACCTGGCCACGTCGGTCCAGTTATCTCCTTCCTAGTTTTAAAAATAAATCTCTATAAGGTCACCCCTCTGCCTCTGACGCTCCAGGGAAACCAGCCCCAGCCTGTTCAGCCTCTCCCTATAGCTCAAATCCTCCAATCCTGGCAACATCCTTGTGAATCTTTTCTGAACCCTTTCAAGTTTCAGAACATCTTTCCAATAGGAAGGACACGAGAATATACAAAGTCTTTTCTCTGGGGTGGGGGTGTCCAGAACTAGAGGGTAGGTTTAGGCTGAGAGGGGAAAGATGTAAAAGAGACCTAAGGGGCAATATTTTCATGCAGAGGGTGGTACGTGTATGGAATGAGCTGCCAGAGGATGTGGTGGAGGCTAGTACAATTGCAACATTTAAAAGGCATTTGGATAGGTATATGAATTGGAGGGATATCGGCTGGGTGCTGGCACATGGGACTAGATTGGGTTAGGATATCTGGTCGGCATGGACAAGTTGGACTGAAGGGTCCGTTTCAGTGCTATACATCTCAATGACTCTATGATGCTGGCTTTACCTGAAGACTGCACTTATCTTTGTAATCTCTGCCCCATGGTTTGGCAATAACCATTTGCAACCTTTAGCTTAGACTTCCTTATCTTCCATTTAAAAACAAAATTTTAACCATTTAGTGACATTTTATGATAAGAATTGGCATCTCAAATGGGAATTACCAGACTAAATGGGCAGCACGGTGGCTCAGTGGTGAGCACTGCTGCCTCACAGCACCAGCGTCCCAGGTTCGATTCCAGCCTTGGGCGACTGCCTGTGTGGAGTTTGCACATTCTCCCCGTGTCTGCGTGGGTTTCCTTCAGGTGCTCCGGTTTCCTCCCACAGTCCAAAGATGTGCAGGTTAGGGTGGATTGGCCATGCTAAATTGCCCACAGGGATGTGTAAGTTCAGTGCATTTGTTGAGGGTAAATGTAGGGGAATGGGTCTGGGTGGGTTACTCTTCGGAGGGTCGGTGTGGACTTGTTGGGCCAAATGGCCTGTTTCCACACTGTGGGGATTCTATTAAATAAATGGGCATGTTAACTGAGAGAACCAATAAATAAACTACAATTTTTAATGTATTCATTCACGGGATGTTGCCTTCATTGACTAAACTACATTTAGTGCTAATCCCTGATTGCCCAGATTGGAATCACATGTAGGCCAGACCAGGTAAAGATGGCAGATTTCCTTCCCTAAAGGACATTAGTAAACCAGAGTTTGCCTGACAATTGACAGTGCTGATATGGTCACCATTAGACTAGCTTTTTAATTTTTTTTTAATTGAATTCAATTTCAATTATCACAGTGGGATTTGAACTCCTGTCCTTTTATTGAGGAGCCATGTGGGCTGGGTCTTATTCAGTGTAATACTCATTGGAAAGGCAGTGGCGTGCTGGGGGCCAGGAATTCTCAGCCATCTGCATATGAAGATACAATATCTATTTAACTATTAAGTTCACTTTTTTGTGCCCATTCAATCGCAGCTTGGCATCACGTATTCGCAACTTGGTTTATCTATTTTTTTATTATTCAGTCACAGGATGAAAGCATCATTGGCTAGGTCCAGCTTTTACTGCCCACCACTGGTGGTGCAGGTCAATTACAGTTAAAAGACGTAGAGCCATGGAGCCAAAGCGATGTAGACCACAGAATCAGACTGTTCGTTCCAACTCATCTATGCTGACCAGATATCCTAAATTAGTCTAGTTCTATCTGCAAGCATTTGGCCCAAATCCCTCCAAATTCTTCCTATTCATATACCCATCCAGATGCCTTTTAAATATTGTAATTGTACCAGCCTCCACCACTTCCTCTGGCCTCTGGCAGCTTTCCATACATGTACCACCCACTGCATGAAAGAATTGATCCTTAGGTCCCTTTTATATCTTTCCCCTCTCACCCTAAACCTAGCCCTCTAGTTCTGGTCTCCCCTAACCCAGGGAAAAGACCTGTCTATATACCCTATCCATGCCCCTCATGACTTTATAAACCTTTATAAGGTCACCCCTCAGCCTCCGACACGCCAGGGAAAACAGCCCCAGCCTATTCAGCCTCGTCCAATAGCTCAAACCCTCCAACCCTGGCAACATCCTCGTAAATCTTTTCTGAATCTTCCAAGGTTAACAACATCCTTCCTGTAGCAAAGATACCAGAATTGAATGCAGTGCTCCCAACAGTGGCTTATCCAATGTCAACCACATTGCTGTGGGTCTGGAGTCACATGTAGGCCAGACCAGGTAAAGATGGCCGTTTCCTTCCCCAAAGGACATTAGTGAACCAGATGGGTTTTAGTTGACAATGGCTTCATGGTCACATTAGACTCTTAATTCAGAATTTTCAATCTGCCATGGTGGGATTCAAACCCCAGAACATTAATAATTTAGCAATAATGTCACTCGGTCAGTGTCTCCCCCAATTATTTTGTCACCTCCTACTCTTTCAGTTTTTAATGCTGCTTGCTATTATAGACCTTGTTCCTTTAACTGTGGTCTGCAGTTAAAACTTTTACAAAAAGCTGTTCATGCCATTTTAGTCCTTGATTATCTTGCGAGACAGGTGTTCTTTGTGAATGCAGAATGCTTATTTTTATACAGAGAAATTAAATGTGAGGAGGAGTATTTTACAACAGTACATCACAACATAAGTACTGCTGTCATGAAACATCCAAGAAAGTCTGAGTAATTTATAATGTCACTGAGATAGTGAAATATGTCAGTTTGCATGACACTATAAAGTATTTCACAAGTCCAACTTGACTATTACAGAGTCAGGCACTGACACACAGACTTTTAGAGTTTGCTTTTGTACATAATGAGCTTTGTTTTGGCTTCGTCTAGCTTCCTATCCAGATCCTTATTAAACTGAAATAGCCCGTACCAGCCAGCTGACTAGATCTATCTTGACAACAGAGCAATTGGAACTAGCTGAGTGAGCTCCATGATCAGCATGGGCCAGTTTTGGGCCAAATGGCCTGTCTCCATGCTCTACGCATCTATGAGAGGGAATTTCCATCAATGATTCATTATTACATGGGAGTAACTGGAGTTGTCCACCGTCTTTTCACACCTTGCATCTGAATTTGAATCAATTCCTGATTGGTAGAATGAGAGTACAAAAGGAGACATTTTTGTATAAGAATAGCAACTTATCCTAACTCTTGGATGGACCAAAGACCTGTTTCGTTCATGCTGGTTGAAGGGATAAATATTACTCAAGACATTGGGAGTACATTCATGTTAGTTGAATAATGCTGTAGTACCAGTTCTATTCACCTGAATGTGTGGATACAAGATAAGTTTCACACCTCATCTGAAAAATGGCACCTACAATAAAACAGTGCTCTTGTTAATGGCACTGCTGTTCTGGAATGGGGCTTGAACCCACAGCCTTCTGAGGTCTCAATACTGCATCTGAAAAGGACACACTATTGATTCAGGATAGAAATTGTGGTGATTGAAAATTACTTTGTGCACATTCAATTCTGCTCTCCCTGATATAGAAAGATGTTGTTAAACTTGAATGGGTTCAGAAAAGATTTACAAGGATGTTGCCAGGGTTGGGAAGTTTGAGATATGGGGAAAGTCACAGAGTGACAGAGTTATACAGCACGAAAACAGACCCTTCAGTCCAACACATCTGCACCAACTAGACATCCCAATCTGATTTAGTTCCATTTGCCAGCATTGGGCCCATTTGCCTCTAAACCCTTCCTATTCATATACCTATCCAGATGCCTTTTAAATGTTGTAATTGTAACAGCCTCCACCATTTCCTCTGACAGTTCATTCCATACACACACCACCCTCTGCATGGAAACATTAACCCTCAGCTCCATTTTAAATCCTTCTCCCTCACCTTAAACCTATTACCCAACAGTTTACACTCCAGGCACCTTCACAATCTGTTCCTTACTCTCACTCCCCTCTCTGTCTGCAACATAAAAACCAGCATTTTCCAGCCTCTTTCAGTTCTGAACCGAAGTCAGATCAGACTCTAGATGTTAACTCTTTCACTCTCCACACAACTTTCCTGATCTGCTCACTTCGTCCAGCACATACTGGATGGACTACATTACCCATACTGCCTTTCAAGTCCCACGTTTGCGTAGTGAGGGCCGGCAGCTTGGTGTCTGAGAGAGGGTCCAGTCCACAAGGCCTGATGGGAGTTGTAGTTCTTACAAGCATGCATGCGCTCCACAGCAGGTGGTGGCCAGGCTGAATAGGCTGGGGCTGTTTTCCCTGGAGCAGCGGAGGTTAAGTGATGACCTTACAGACGTTAATAAAATTGTGTGGGGCATGGATAGAGTAAATAGTCAAGGTCTTTTCACCAGGGCAGAGGAGTCCAAACCAGACGGCATAAGTTTAAGGTGAGAGGGGAAGGATTGAAAAGGGACCTAAGGGACAAGTTTTTCACACAGAGGAAGTGGTGGAGGCTGGTACATTTACAGCATTTAAAAGGCATCTGGAAGGGTATATGAATAGGAAGGGTATAAAAGGATATGGGCCAAATTCTGGTAAATGGGAGTAAATTTATGTAGGATATCTGGTCGGCATGGACGAGTTAAACCGAACAGTCTGATTCAGTGCGCTGCATCTCTATGATTCTCTGTCTTTTAATTGCAATTGCCCTCCACCCAGCCAGTGATGGGCAGTAAAAAGCTAGATTAATTTAGGATATTTGGTCGGCATGGACCGAAGGGTCTGCTTCCGTGCTGTACAACCGTTGTGATATTATGACTTGGTCCAGTTGGGGCTACCATGCACACATTCCAGCAGAGAGAGTCTGTTAGGAAGGATAATAAAGGATCCATGTTTAATAGCTCTTGCAGTTCTAATGCGAAATGTCTCTGGCTAAATATATACTGTTTCTGTGACAAGAAGCAAACAGAAATTACAATGGTTGTTGCATGACTGAGACGTGGACTATCATTATCCGAGGTTTCGTAGCTGGTCTGTATTGAATTTACTTTATCTCACCCCAGAGTAAAATAATTTGCCTCACTTCAGTTTGATAGGGCTGTGAGAAGGCACAGATTCAATAACTCCAACAGGAAAGAAGAGAGCATTCTGAGAATTGAATCAAGCTTCACTGTGATGCTATGATTACCTCATACTCAATGGTATAAAAGTGAAGTACTGCTGATGGTGGAGATCTGAAACACAAAATCAAACATGCTGGAGAAACTCAGTGACTCTGTTTTAAGTCCAGTATGATTCCTACTTTGAACTAAAGTGGGCTGGGACTGTTCTGGGTTTCATGCTATGGGAGGAACAAGGGGAACAGACAATGACGGTGCCAGAGTGAAAGGCAAAGGGAGAGCTACAGATAGTAGAGAGGAAATATACAAATTTAATGGCAGAAAGTAGGTTGGCTCTGCTAAGAGCAAATTAATGCAAAGACATTGGTGGGTGGAGAGGAGTATGGACGGTTGCAAATTACAGTGGAGAGCAGTGTTTGTGCTTTCAGGCTGTTGAAATCAATGCTGAGTGCTGAAATCTGTAGAGTGCTTCTCCTTCAGCTTGTGTTGGGCTTCACTGGAACACTGCAGTGGCCCAGCACAGAGTATAAACCTGAGAGCAATATGGTAGATTGAAACAGAAAGCAACTGGAAGATTGGGATCCCACTCAGTGCCTAGGCTGACATATGGAGGATGGTCACTGGACATTAATGGTGCTGGCACATGTGAGTCAGTGTAAGATCGAAAGATATTGTAGGCTCTAAGTCCTGAACCTGTAGACTGCGAATGCTGAGCAACCTTTCTATATTCCTATCATTCTCTGTCTTTTGTTCAAACTCCAGTTCAGAATATCTGTGTCCACCTCATAAAGGAAAGGTCAGTGTCCATCATATTTAGCTGAAAGTGGTGAAGTTTCTCTTCTTTTTTTTGTCCTTCCTCACAGGTTTTAAGGGAGAAAGAGACCATTGGAAAAGTGGACGGTCGGTTTGTATAAAAACACATGAGAGTGGCAAAAAGGAAATTGAATCTTTTGACGCTGCAATCCTGCTCATCCGAAACCCGTATAAAGCACTAATGGCTGAATTTAACCGGAAATATGGAGGACATGTTGGCTTTGCATCTGAAGCTCACTGGCGGGGGAAAGGTATGATCTACAATCTTTTCTTTTCGCTGCTCCAAAGACCATGGAAAGCCATCTATGGAGAGGATTGGTGTACTGACCCCAACTCATGATTCCATACACTGGATAAAGCCAAGAGGAGTAGTGTAGGACCATCACCAAAGATAATCTTGCATTTACACACTTGCCCCACATCTCGAAGTGCAGTGAATGAAGCACTTTCACATGTAGTCACTAGAGGAACATAGGAAACTTGGTGGTCGGTTTTGCAAATATCAAGTTCCCACAGACAACAGAATGAACCTGACCTGATAATCTGGTGTTATGATGTTGATTGAAGGATAAATAGTTGTCAGTATTCAGGGGATAACTCCCTTGCTGTTCTTCAAGATATTGTCATGGGATCTGCTGCCTTCTCCTGAGCAGGCAGATGGGGTCTAAGCCCCACCCAAAATGGGGGACCGTCAGCAGGGCAGCACTCCTACAGTCCTGCACTGAAGTGCCATCCTTCAACTCACACCCTAGAGGAGTTGAAGCTGAAATGGTAAGATTAAAAGAGAATAACTTGCACATTACAATGGAGGGCAGTGTTTGTGCTTTCAGGCTGTTATACACAACCTTTAACCACAATTGAACCTCCCAGGGCCTTCACAGAGGCATAATCAAACAAAGTTTAACATTGAACCACGTAAGACAGTATTAGTTCCCGTGATGAAGGTTTTAAAGAGCAGGAGGTGATAAAGATAAAAAGCTGGAGAGGTTTAAGAAGAGATTTATCAGAGCTGAGGGGCTAGGCAGTAAAGGAATAGCATCCACTGATAGGACAATGAAAACTTGGAGTTGCACAAGAGGCCAGATCATTTGAGCATCTCCAGAGGGTTCTGGTGCTGGAGGAAGTTACAGAAACAGGGAGGGGTTAGGCCAAGAGGGATTTAAAAAATCACAGTGCCACAAGACTGGGAGTCACGGTAAGTGAGTAAGAAACCAAGAACAGGAGGTCCAGTCTGAAGATTGAAGATTCAGTGAAGTCTTGGGTCAGCATTGTGGCTGATCCCCATGAGATAGGAAGTGATAAGCTTCGGTTTCCCTCTGTGGTAAATCAGTGTAACTCTCTCAGCAGTCACTCAATATTTATTGATTTCATATTTCACTTCTTACTGCAATGGAGAATGACACTAAAAGATTAAGTTAAAAATCGCACTGATTAAAAGTGGGATGTCAGTCTTCTTGTTGTTTCAGACACGGAGCTCTACAAATAACTGCAACTAGTCAATTGTGAGTTCTTTGTTGAAGGTGTGTGTGTGTGTGTGTGTGTGTGTCCTACGGCCGTCAGGATAAAATTGGAATATATTTGGTGTCATTGCAATTGTGTCCTGGCTCAATGTGTCAGTATTCATCAGCAGGTTTTAGAGTGTTCCTGTGTATAATTAACATTTTTGGACCACCCGCTGTAAAGATAGATTTTATATGTTGTTGATCACAGGTCAACATTCTTAATTTCTTACAATAATTTCTCATTCTAATTTGTCCCCAGAAGTTTGAAGCTCTAGAGCAGTAACCCATTTCTGTCTCTGCCTGTTTATCAGGATTTCATACAGGGATACGTGAGGTGACGTGAATTTTCAGGACATAATCCTAACTGAACGCTGCATTCCTTTGTTGCTAATTTCTCTCCTCATCTCAGCCGCCATTTCAGATCGAACCACATCGCTCCCACTGGGGCTGTGCCTCTGACCTCAAGCTGGGATTCTGACCTCGCAGCTTTCTCCATCACAACTGGTACAACTGGGGTGTTTTGTGGTGAAACTTGAAAATGGTTTCATTCTCATTCATGAAACTAGCCTTTATTTGCAGATTTATTAGTTAAACTGAAATTCCACCAGCTGCTGCGCTAAGATTTGAACCTTTGGCCCCAGAACGTTAAGACAAAATAAACAAAGAATTGAGGATGCTGGAAATCTGAAGCACACACAAACTGGAATTGCTGGAGAAACTCAGCAAGTCTGACATCATCCTTGGAAGAAGGAAACAGAGTTGATGATTTGAGAACAGTGACCCTTCTTCAAAATGTGGACTGTCTCTGGCTAGGCCAACATTTAATACCCATCCCTAATTACTGAGGGAGCATTTAACAATCAACCCTTTTGATGTGGCTCTGGCATCATATGTGGGCCAGATCAGGTAAAATGGCAGATTTTCTTCTCCAAAGTGCATTAGTGAATTAGATGGATTTTTTTCTCAATAATATTTTTCATTAGACTCTTAATTCCAGATTTTGTTTTCTTTCTAACTTAAATTCCATATTCTGCTATGACAAGGTTTGAATTCAGGTCCCCAGACCAATACCTAAATGTCTAATCAAAAGTCCAACAATAACAGCTTTGAGGCCATTGGCCAATGCCGTCTTGCAGTCATAATTCAAAGAGAGAAAGACTCATAGATTTTTCATATTGTTTGGATGTTGCAACATGCTTTTGAAGCACATTTGAAGAGTAATCACTATCACAGTATTGAGAAGATGGCAGCCAGTTTATGCACACTAACCTCACACAAGCAGTAACATAGTAGTGATTCGATAATCTGTTCATTAGCAAAGTTAGTTGAGGGATCACTTGCTAGGACCATTGCGGGGCAGCTGAAACTCCAGGAGTTCACTCTGAGCCTGTATTGATGTGGAGGCCAGACTGGGGTAAGAACAACAGATTTCCTTCCCTGAAGGACATTCGCTCATATTTACCACTACCAAATCACCCATGGTTCGAAATAAGAGAATAATTTACAAACATAGCCTATCAGGGGTAGTGCAATGACAACAAAATTGAGGGAAAATTAGGGAAAGAGAAAGGGAACTAAATTAAAGCAGATTTGGGGGACTCGAAAGACATTGAGAGTGTTAATGGACACCATGTCCTCCCTCTCCAAGGACATCTGGGCATGAACATAACCATGGAAGGGAGGCAGACAATTGACAGATATGATCCCCTCTACAGACCGCTGCTTGGACCTGTTAATAGTGCCAGAAGGAGGTCCCAGGTGAAATTTTAGCACAACCAGCAATTATTGAGATTAGCTTTATGTTTCCTGACTTTCAATCATGTGGTTGAATTTGAATCCTCTCAGTTGCTACAATGGGATTTGAACGCACATCCCCAGGGACTGTGTCTTCCAGGGCCTTTGAACTATTAACCCAGGGAGATTACCATTATGTCACCATTGACTCCCCATTGAAATGGCCAACAGTTGTATCAGATCCCACATCAGCGTTCAGTTCAAAGTTTGTATTGGTCAGGTAAATTGGAGCAGATTCTGTTGCTAGGCCTCTGTGGAATATTGAGCCCAGACCCGCAAAAGATATTTGTCATGGTACATTGCATTGTCCATCAGGGTTTCATAAGTTGGAAGTCTGAAATCACAGAGGCGTGTAGTGGACAAATGATCACTGGGACAGAAGTAAACTGTCGCTGGATACTGCATGTTCTCCGCTTAGACCTTTGACCTTTGTTGTTCCCTTTATGTCATGACATTAACACAATAACACTGTGGTCTCACAAGCTGACACCCAACATTTAACGTCAATGAAATGCAGCTAGTTTGGACATTCTTGTATCTCAGATAGAAATCGGTGCCTAGGTCATAAGCTTTTGCTTAAGTTTCATTTTCACCATAAAAGCATTTTCAATTATTAACTCTGGTATTTCCATAGAGTTGGTACATGTTAAAATCATTGTTACACACGACTGCCAAATCCTGTTTCTTTTTAATTTGAAACAATTGACCACAGTACACATTTTCTCGACTTGGAGGAATAGCTAGGATGTGCATGTGTCCAAGCGAGCATTCCCTCAAACATCAAAGTAACATCAAAGCAAAATATTGCAGATGCTGGAAATCTGAAATAAAAATTGAAAATGTTGGAGAAACTCAGCAGGTGTGGCAGCATCTGTGGAGAGAGATAAACAGAGTTAATGTTACAGACTGAGATAACCTTTCATCAGAGATGAAGGAAGATGGTGCCATTAAGTTGTCTTAAGTATATTTACTGGCAGGTACTTGAGACATTTAGGAATATTTCACTATGTTAAATGTTCCAGCAAGTTTGAAGCTAATTTGCATTCACTTAACAAGAAAAATTTGGAAAGGAGTGGAATTATTGCTTTAGATTCAAAACATAAATGATCTGTGGAAATAGCTACACAGGAAACTGCATTAATAAAGTGATAATGCACAAGTAAACTTAAGGCATCTATACCAGATGGTCCTGCTCTGTGATTCCATCACTGTAAACTCCACGTGTTACATAAAGTGCAGCATTTACGTCTTCAGTCCTGATGGAGGGTTTTCTTAGCTGGAGACATTAACTCGCTTTCTCTCTCCAGACATGCTGCCCAAACTGTTGAGTATTACCATTACTTGTTCATTTCCTTTCCCTTTAATCTTGTACAGATAGATGGCGTGGTAGTTCCGTGGTTAGCACTGCTGCCTCACAGTGTCAAGGACCCAGGCTTGATCCCACCCTTGGGTGACTGTCTGTGTGGAATTTGCACGTTCTCCCTGGGTTACCTCCATGTGCTCCAGTTTGCTCCCACAGTCCAAAGAAGTGTACGTTAGGTGGATTGATCTTGCTAATTTGCCCATAATGGTAAAAACAATGACTGCAGATGCTGGAAACCAGATTCTGGATTAGTGGTGCTGGAAGAGCACAGCAGTTCAGGCAGCATCCAAGGAGCTTCGAAATCAATGTTTCGGGCAAAAGCCCTTCATCATATTCCTGATGAAGGGCTTTTGCCCGAAAAGTCAATTTCGAAGCTCCTTGGATGCTGCCTGCACTGCTGTGCTATTCCAGCACCATTAATCCAGAATTTGCCCATAATGTCCAGGGATGTGTAGGCTAGGTGAATTGGCCATGGGAATTGCAGGGCTACAGGGATGCAGTGGGTCTGGGTGGGACGCTCGTCACAGGGTGAAGTAGACTTGATGGGCTCAATGGCCTGCTTCTAACTAGGGATTCTACGATTATGGCGGGGCAGTACAGCACAAGGGAACAAAAAGGCCACACACCAGCTATCTTCCCTTTAAGATGCTGCTGTGAAACTCCGTATAGACAGGAGACTGGAGGCAATGGCTGGTTGATTTGGGGACTGTCCAGTGAAGATAGAGGAAATAACAGTGTTCTGATAATGGTTCAGTGGACTCGAACCGTTAACTCGGCTTTCTCTCTTCACAGACTGAGTTTCCCCAGCTATTTCTGTTTCAGGTTTCCTAGCATCTGCAGTTCTTAGCTTTATTGTTGTGGTGGGAGTAGGCTATTCAGCCCCTCAAGTCTGCTCAGCCATTCAGTGAGATCATGGCCAATCCGATTCAGTCAGGTTTGGTTTGAAGGATGGCTCTTTGTGATCCATTGATGTCTCCAATGATACTGTCACCATGTGGTGCAGATTAGGTGAGGCAGGAAAGATCCCAAGATCAGCATGTCCTAATTTTATGGATTTCCACTGAGGAATGAATGGAATGGTACAATTGGACAATTCTACCTCCTTACATGTTTCCCTGTTGTATGACTCTAAGTGAACCCTTATGTAATAATGAGCCCTTGGCTGGTCTTCAGATAGGGATTGCCTACTCTCTTATAACAATCCAATAAGGCATCTAGATGCAACCTTGAAGAATAATTAAGGTTGTGTAAGGATTCTTACAAAGAGGCATAGGGTCAAACCTGTGGAACTGTACTCCAAGTTGAGTACAGGTCTGTAGCTGTGTGGCATACAAGGGTTCACTGTTACTCCATTGCTACTGCTTCTGGCTCTGAGTCAGCAGGCCCCACTCCTGGAGTTGATGGACAGGGCTGAAGCCGCCGGGATACAGTCACCATTTTCCTATCTTGGCTTCAGGAGTTTGACACCACGTGACGCACTCTGAACCACGGAGAATCTACCAGCTTCACCATTTCGGCAGGCACCTTCAACAACTTCCAAAGATATGCAGGCCAGGTGAATTAGCCATGTTAAATTGTCCATAGTATTAGGCGCATTAGTCAGGGGTAAATATATGGTAGGGAAAAGGGTCTGGGTGGATTACTCTTCGGAGGGTCGGTGTGGTCTTGTTGGGCTGAAGGGCCTGTTCCCATACTGTAGGGATTCTAATTCTAATTCTGAAAACTTCAACTTGATCATCTCAAAGTCTTCTCTTGTTCCACTCGTTTGTTGCCTTCAGCCTTTTCCCTTGGCAATTGTGCAAAGCCCAGAACCAAGGGATGTCCGAAGAGCATACAGTGGGCTATTTTATTTTGAGACAGAGGTAATATGTACAAAATATACTTGTAACCTCCCAGAGCGTGCATGGAATTGTGAGGAGCTCAAAATGATTAAGGTTGTTTCCACTGCCAAATAAAAGAGAAATATGCCCTGGGGTCCCCCTCCCTTGTTAGAATCAGATTCTTTGTCCTGATTTATTTCTAAGCGATCTTGCAGAAATGAAGACTTAATTGCTACAATTCCCAGGACCCCAGCGCGGCTGTGAGAAATTGCCTCCATCTAACTGTGCTTTCCTCTTTCCCAATGCCCCACAGCTCTGTCCTAATGACTCCCAGTTTCAATGTTGTTCAGATCAAGTCAGTCGGTTGGTGATTAGCCACTATTTAGGGGTATCAATTGCCCTCTTGCTAATTAATAAGACCATTTTAAAAAAAAACACAATTAGGTTGGATGGTCCTTCAAGCCTGCTCCATAGTTCATTAAAATCAAGGCTGATCCTCTTTGTCAACTCCACTTTTCCACTCTCTTTTCCCGTAACCCTGTGATTCTGTTCTTGTGCAAGAATCTAATTTCTCTCAGCCTGGAGAATTCTCAATCACTGAGTCTCCACTGTCCTCTGGCTTGATGGATTTCAAAGACCATCTGAGTGAATTAATTTATCCTCAGAGGAACGTTAGCGATCTGACCCTTTATCCTAGAGCTATGGACTATGCACTGCAGCAGTTCAAGAAGGCAGTTCACCACCTTCTCAAGGGGCAACTAGGGACGGTCAATAAAAGCTGGCTCAGCCAGCAGCGCCCAAGTCCTGCAAGTGAATAAAAAAATGCCCCTCTTTCCAACTCTCCAGCCATGGGGAAAGAGCCTCTCCACCTCAATCCTATCAACATTTCTCTGTTTCAATGTGATCTAATCACCTTTCATTGTACTAAACATCAGAGAGTCTAGACCCATTGTCCTCACTTTCTTCTGATTGCTCAGCCCACGTTACTTGCCTTATCACAACATGAGTGATATTAGTTCCAATTTTAGACCACAAGATAATAAGAAATAGGTACAGGAGTAGCCCATTCGGCCCCTCGGGCCTGCTATGCCATTCCGTAGGATCATGGCTGGATTTATTTACTCATTTGAGAGATATGGTCACCACTGGCTGGCCCAGCATTTATCAACTATCCTTTATTCCCCTTGAGAAGGTGGTGGTAAGTTGGCTTCTTCAAGTACTGCAGCCCACCTGCTGTGGGTTGACCCACAATGCCATTAACGAGGGAATTCCAGGATTTTGACCCAGCAACACTAAAGGAATGGCAGATGAGGAGTGACTTGGAGGGGAACTTGAAGGTGGTGGTGTTGCCATATATCTGCCCTTGTCCTTCTCGGTAGACGTGGTCATGGGTCTGGAAGGTGCTGCCTGAGGATCTTTGGTGAATTTCTGCAGTGCATTTTGTAGATAGGACACTGCTGCTACTGAGCATTGGTGGAGGAGGGTGTGGATGCTTGGTATATGGGTTTAGGTACCTCCCGTTGTCACAAAGTGACAGAAGAAATAGATACCCTCATCCTCTCAGGAGGTGGCTGCACTAATACTGATTCTGACCAAAGTGAACTCTTTGGAAAATCCCTCCATCGATCATATAGCTGTAAGTGACTGGGATCCACATTGAATTTGTACAGGACACTAGTCTAGCCTTGGCTGGAGTATTGCAGGCAATTCCTTTGGAATGAGGTGAAGGCATTAGAGACACTGCAGAAAAGGTTCACAAGACTGGTTCCAGGGATAAGGAATGTCAGTTAAAAGATAGATTGGAGAAGTTGGGACTGTTTCCCTTGGAAAAGTGAAAACTGAAAGCAAATTTGATGGAGATATTCAAACTTGTGAGGGGTCTGGACTGAGCAGAGAGGGACAAACTGTCCCCACTTGTGAATGGGTTTGGAATGAGAATGCTCAAACTTTAAGAAATTTGCAAAAGAACCAATAACCACATAAGGAGCAGCTTTTATTCACACAACGAGTGGCTAAGATATGGACAAGGCTATGGTGTGGGGGAGGTAGGCTCAATCGAGGCAAAAGACAGCTGGAAAGGCAGAATATGTCATCTTACAGGCAGAGTAGGACTAAATGAATTGCTTATTCAGTGTGCTAGTGCTCTCATAATGGGCGGAATGGCCTCCTTCTGTCCTCCAATTCTGTGAAATTTAGCACTGAGTCACAAAAGGAGCTAGGAGGAGAAGTGTCCAAAGTCTTAGTTAGAGATAAGTTGTGAAGGAGCATTCTAAAGGAAGAGAGCAGGAGGGAATTGTAGGGTTAAAGGCCTTGGGAGCTGGAGACCCAGCCACCAATGCTGGAGCCATCAAAACTGGGGATGAGCAAGATGCAAAGGACAAAACAACAGATCAAACAAATACAAGGTGAAATAGCATCAAATCCTGGTTTCCCTCACATCAGGCAAAGTTCCATTGAGATCATGAATATGGGAGCTCTATGTGCAACCTGTGCAGATGAAGTCAGCACTTGGCCTTGAGTCAGTATTTCCTGTTTCCATCGCTGTGCACAGTGTCAGCTGTTAGTATGGCAGATGGCGGAGAATGGAGACGGGGCAACTCCATACTTACTTTGGCCAACTTCTGTCCTTCTGCCCCCTTGCGTGACTTTCATTACATTCCTGTGAATTTCCTGGAGATGCTTCACTCTGTCAAAGGTGCTTCATAAATACATAATTGCTTTTGTTTATTAAGATTCCTTTAGATGTTTTACAAGCTGTTCATTGGCACCATGGTCATAGATTTGAAAGAAGAGGTAGATTTAAGGAGGACAGAGAGGTAGAGAGTGTAGGGAGGGATTTTTAGAGCATAAGGCCTGAACAACTGAAGGCATGGTGTCAATAGTGTCATAGAGATAAACAGCACTGAAACAGACCCTTCGGTCCAACTTTTTCATGCCAACCAGATATCCTAACTAAATCTGAGGTGGCACGGTGGCTCAGTGGTTAGCATTACTGCCTCACAGCACTAGGGACCCAGGTTCAATTTCACCCTCGGTGACTGTGTGGGGTTTGCACACTCTCCCTGTGTCTGCGTGGGTTTCCTCTGAGTCCAATTTCTGTCACGGTCCAAAGATGTGCAGGTTAGGTGGATCTACCATGCTAAATTGCCCACAGCGTTCAGGGATGTAGGAAATATAGGGATGGGTTTGGGTGGGACGCTCCTGAGTGGATTGGTGTGGACTTATAAAAAGGGTCCTCTTGTAGCACAGTGATAGATTCCCTATTCCCAGACTGTATTCAAGTCTCATCTGCTCCTGAGGTGTGTAAAAACATCTCTGAACAAGTTGATTAGAAAAATACATCATTTTTTTTAAAAAAGGGTGTGGTACTGGGCAGCATATGTTAGAATGGCACAGCACCAGGGACCTAGGTTTGATTCCAGCCTTGGGTGACTGTCTGTGTGGAGTTTGCACATTCTCCCTGTGTCTGCGTGGGTTTCCTCCGGGTGCTCTGGTTTCCACCCTCAGTCCACAGATGTGCAGGTTTGGTGAATTGGCCATGCCCATAGTGTTCAGGGATGTGTAGATGAGGTGCAGTAGTCAGGGGTAAATGTAGAGTAATAGGGAATGGGTCTGGGAGAGTTACTCTTCATAGGTAGGTGTGGACTTGTTGGGCCAAATGGCCTGTTTCCACACTGTAGGAATTCTATGATGAAATCTAGTCCCATTTGCCAACATTTGGCTGTATCCCTCTAAAACCTTCCTATTCATATACCCATCCAGATGCCTTTTAAATGTTATAATTGTACTAACCTCCACCACTTCCTCTGGCAGCTCATTCCACACATGCACAACCCTCTGTGCGAAAAGTTGCCCCTTAGGACCCTTTTAAATTTTTCATCTCTCACCTGAAACCTATGCCCTCTGGTTTTGGACTCTTCCACCCCAGGGAAAAGACCTTGTCTATTCACCCTATCCGTGCCCCTCATGATTTTATAAACCTCTATAAGGTCACCCCTCAGCCTCCGGTGCTCCAGAGAGAACAGCCAGCCTCTTCCTGTAGCTCAAACCTTCCAACCCTGGCAACATCCTTGTAAATCTTTTCTAAACCCTTTCAAGAATAGCAGAGTGATGAAAATCAGGGGTCTGGAATTTTTTTTAGAAGTTTCAATGCAGTAGCTCATCCCTCAGGGTCAAAACCATTGCTGGAGGAGATACCACTCTGTCCAGCTACAAAGCAGCAGTCTAACAATTATTTGCGTACTGGTGTAATGAATGCTGCTTGCAATTAATGGCTTATTGGATAACTAAAAACAGTGGGCCTTCGATCTTGAATATCATTGGAGGAATCAGGCTGCTTAGCTGCAGTCTTTATCTGCAGCACACAGCTATGAGAGAGCAAATAAAAGAGACTGCTGAGAAACATCAACCTCAAGATTTACTGAGACACAAATCAGCTGTGATCTGACCGCTGCTTATGGACATGTGATAAAATTTGAGGAGATTAAGCCGGGGTTGGCGGGCGTAAATCAGATCCGCACTTGAATTAAGAGCCCCTCGGTACACATTTGGAATACTGCAGTGCAGAGAAAGCAGACTCTCTCTGGAGCTCTGTCACAACATGACACCAGGGAGTTATGGTGCTTTTCCCCTTGAAGTGTCCGTAGCCTTCGCCTCAGACTGGGCTGGCCACCTGTTGTAATTCCTTCTCCTTCCAGTGTCGCTCACACTGCTAATGGGAAACTAATGGCGGTGTCCCGTATCACCCTCACCAGAATAATTTGCTTGATGTCTCCTCTATCTAATGTTGTTTGTCGACGAAAACAAAATAAAGCCACTGTCTTTAGCTGTAGCGTTCTCCTCACTCTCCAATCCTTTCTGTCTCCCTCTCTTGATATTTTTGCTGTTCTTTCCTTCTCACTCTCTGCCAGTTTGGTTCCAAGTTGAGGTAGAGGAGAAGGAGCCCATAGGTGATACATTAACTTTAAATAGGGGCAATTGTTAGAGCAGAGCTAGCTGAAGTGAATAAGTAAATTAGGTAAATGGAGGATGCACATAACGGGTGCATTCAAACAGGCATATCACTAGGAAGATATTGTAGGCCAGTCAGCCCGTCCAGCCTGCTCCACCATCTAATGAGATCGTGGCTGAGCTGATTGTAACCTCAAATCCACATTCCTGCTACCTCTTGACAACACCCCACTTGCTTACTAAGAACCTATCCACCTGCGTCTTTAAAATATTCAAACGCTGCTTCCCACTGCCTTTTGAAAGCATTCCAAACACTCACGACTCTCTGGGAGAAAATTGTCTGCCTTATTCCAGTTTTAAGTAAGTCGCCCCTTTCCACGAGATTTAGAAAATGAAGAATTCAACTCTGGAACTCAAACAAGTAGAGAATCAAAGCCAAGAAGATCTAAGCAAGTTAGCCGAACTTCTGAAGAAGGGTCGCTGGACCTGAAACATTAACTCTGATTTCTCTCCATAGAAGCTGCCAAACCTGCTGAGTTTTTCCAGCAATTTCTGTTTTTGTTTCTGATTTACAGCATCCACAGTTTGATTAGATTCCCTACAGCATGGAAACAGCCCTTTGGTCCAACAAGTCCACACTGACCCTCCAAAGAGTAACCCACTAGACCCATTCCTCTACATTTACCCCTGACTAATGCACCTAACACTATGGGCAATTTAGCATAGCCAATTCACCTGACCTGCACATCTCTGGATTGTGGGAGGAAACCAGAGCACCCGGAGGAAACCCACACAGACACGGGGAGAATGTGCAAACTCCACACAGTCACCCAAGGCTGGAATCTGAATCCAAGTCCCTGGTGCTGTGAGGCAGCAGTGCTAACCACTGAGCCACTGTGCCACCCTTTTATAAAGCAGCAGTAGAGCTGCTTGAGCCCGCGATTTTCCTTGTGGGAGGCAAACGCAATCATGACAGCACAGACCCTTTCGAAGCAAACCTACTTTTGTTGTTTTGATTTGGAGAGGTCGGTGTTGGACTGGGGTGTACAAAGTTAAAAATCACACAACACTAGGTTATAGTCCAACAGGTTTAATTGGAAGCACATTAGTTTTTGGAGTGACGCTCCTTCATCAGGTGATTGTGGAGGACTCGATTGTAACACAGAATTTATAGCAAAAATTTGCAGTGTGATGGAACTGAAATTATACATTGAAAAATTGATTGTCTGCTAAGCCTTTCATCTGTTAGAATACAATGAGAGTTTCACTTCTTTCATGTGTAAATCACAAAACCCTTTTTTTAAAAGTTGCATTCTCGGGTTAGCTGTTAACAATGGTGATAGCTAGACAATATGTTGAAGGTGTTCTCTGCCTGATGTTGAGATTGATTCTAATCTAAAAAGTGAGATAACAGAGTTTTACATAAATTCATGCAGTTTTTGAGCTCAGAGTTCTACATGAATGTATGCAGTTTTTGAGCAAAGTGCAATGTAACTCTGCAAGTACAAATTCACCACACAAAATGTATGTGGGCATGAGGGTCTTTGTCTGTCTATGTGTGTGTGTGTGTCTGTCTGGGGTGGGGGTTGTGAGTGTGAGAAAGTGTGTGTGTGTGT
>NC_057734.1:8163180-8176461 GCF_004010195.1 Chiloscyllium plagiosum | reverse complement strand
ATCCTTGCTTGCAACGTATAAGATAGACAATGTTGGCTGCGTCACATGAGTACCTGCCATGTACACGGTGGGAGGTGTTCCCACGTGTAATAGTGGTATCTATGTCCACAATCTGACACGTCTTGCAGCGTCCACCGTGACAGGGTTGTATGGAGTTGTCCTGAGAGCCGGGCAGTTTGCTACGAACAATGATCTGTTTGAGGTTTGGTGGTTGTTTAAAGGCAAGTAGTGGAGGTGTGGGGAAGGTCTTGGTGAGGTGCTTACCCTCATTGATAATGTGTTGCAGGTCACGAAGAACATGGTGTAATTTTTCAGCCCCTGGGAAGTACTGAACAATGAAGGATATCCTGCCAGTTGCAGCACGTGTCTGTCTCCTGAGGAGATCATTACAGTTCCTTGCTGTGGCACGTCGGAAGTGGCAGTCGACGAGTTGAACATCGTACCCCGTTCTTGTGAGGGCACCCTTGATTACTTCCAGGTGTCCGTCACGTTCCTCCTCATCTGAGCAGATCCGGTGTATGCGTAGGGCTTGTCCATAGGGAATGGCTGTTTAAATATGTTTTGGGTGGAAGCTGGAGAAGTGTAGCATTGTGAGATTGTCTGTGGGTTTGCGGTAGAGTGTGGTGCTGAGGTGTCCGTCCTTGATGGAGCCACCTCAGCACCACACTTCGAGACTGGAACCTGAATCCAGCGCCTTAGATCGCTCGGCCACATTACCAGCCAATTCTTTTGGTTTATAAGTTGGCTTAACATCTACCTTAGACATTGCGACAGAAGATCATACTAAAATGTTATAGTAGGGCCCGAGGAAACGTTCAATAAAGCAGAGTTAAAGGGAGTCATTTAAGGAAGTAATGTGATGTGTATAAAGGGGATGTGTTTTATCAGATATTATTGCAGAAAATAAAAAATTGCGGTGTAGGAGTAGCATTTTGGCTAATGGAAGACAGAGAATGGGCATAACTGAGGTCATCTTCTGGTTTGCAAAATGGAACAAGTGGAGTGCCACAAGGATTAGTGCTGGAGCCTCAACCTTGAACCATTTGAGTAAATGACTTGAATAAAGGGACCAAAGTTGCTGTTGCTAAATCTACTGATGATACAAAGATAAGCAGGAAATCAAGTTTTGACTAAGACATAGACAGCTTCAAAATCAAAGAACTTGCAAATGGACTTTGATGTTGGGACATATGAAACTATCTGTTTTGTTAGGCAAAATAAAAATAAGCAAATTATCTAAGTGGTTGGAGATTGTAGAGTTCTCTATTTGTTTGGATGGGTGCAGTTCGACAAGTACTCAAGAAATTCAACACTATCAATAATAAAACAGCCCACTTGATTGGCACCACATCCGCAAACACCCACTCACTCCATCAGCAATGCTCAGTAGTAACAGTCTGCCATCCACAAGATGCATTGCAGAAATTCATCAAAGATTGTCAGATGGCATCTTGCAAACTCATTAACACTTCCATCTAGAAGGACAAAGGCAGCAGATGCATGGGAACACCACCATTACCAAGTTCCCCTCCAAGCCACTCACCATCCTGACGTGGAAATACACCTCTGTCCTTCACTGCCACTGGGTCAAAATCCTGGAATTCCTGCCCTGAGAGCATTGTGGGTCAACCTACAGCACAGGGACTGCAGCAGGTCAAGAAGATAACTCACCATCACCTTCTCAAGGGGCAACTGTACACAGATGATAAATGCTGGCCCAGCCAGCGAAGTCCATATCTAACAAGCGAATACATAAAACAAAGGTTTAGGGATTTGGATTTCCTAGTACATTAGTCGTAAAAGTTCAAAATGCAAATGCAGCAAGTAATTAGGAAATCTAATAGAATAAATTGTTTAACGCAAGGGAAATTGAATACAAAAATAGAGAGGTTGTGCTTCAATTATATAGGGCTTTGGTGACGCCGCAACTGGAGTACTGATGTAAAGGAGCCTGAAAATTTGTTGAAAGCCATCCAGAGAAAGTCTACTAGACTAATACCTGGTATGGGCGGGTTGCCTTATGAGTTAGGTTAGACAGACTGGACATGTATCTGCTGGAGTTTGGAACAGTAAGAGGTGACTAGATTGAACCATATGAATATCTGGAATAAAAAAGTAGCAAGTCTAATGATGTCATGCAGCCACTGTTGCTTGTTGTAAAAGCCCATCTGGTTCACTAATGTCCTTTAGGGAAGGAATCCGCCATCCTTAGTCGGTCTGACTGACACGTGACTCCAGACCTACAGCGATGTGACTGCCCCCTGGGCAATGAGGGATGGGTAATAATTTCTGGTTTAGCCAATGATGCCCTCATCCTGTGAATGAATGAACAAAATGTATGGGGTGTGAGAGGAAACGCTACAAAGGAGTGGGCTGAGATTTCAGCTGTGTAACAATGGCAGTGATGGAGCAGCAGACCCGTGAGGGAGCAGAATGTAAGGCCTGGATTGGGAAAGTGTGAGGAGCTCAGAGCATGGGGAGATTTGGTGTGTGGTCAGAGTGAGGGGCTGGTGTCACATTTAGCATTTGATGGTCCATATCAGACTAACACCTAAAGGTGGGGTGGGTATAGGAATGAAGGGTTTTCAGAGAAAATGTGGGTGAGAGCAAGAGCAAAGTAGTTCAGTGGGGAGTCAACAGGGCTTCCTTTGGAGTAGCAATCGGCCAGACTCTGAACTCTGGTCATGAACAGAAATCAGGCTCTGCTCCTTAGTTACTGACTGGGCATTGGCTGGTGCCTATTGGGGTGTGTGTGTTTTGGTGGGGCTCATGCACCCTGGCCACCACCTCCAGCCTCCAGCCTCCACTTATCACCACTCTGTGGCATTGCTCTTAGTGTCCAAGTGGGGGCAACTGGGTGACTCCTTTCCACCTACCAACCCCCGCTCTCCTCCTTGCTGGCAGGGTGTCCGTCACACCCAAGGCGGGTGCACTTTTTTAAACCACCCCTCCACTCCACCCCCCCCCCCCCCGACCCAGGTTGGGGCCATGGGCCCTTGGACTCCCAAACTAGTTTGTGGCTGCCCGTCGGTGGGGTTCTCAGGGAAAGCCGCGAGGTTTTTACCGAGCTGAAAGACAGGTGGTTATGGCAACATACTTAGAAAGAAATAATATGATTGGGCATTCAAAGTGGATCAATGGAAGGAACATTATGTTAGAGAAGCCTGTTGGGGTTTTTATTAAGGATTTTACTTGTAGCAGTGGATGAGGTGCATTGGATTCTGAACTTCAAAGAAGGTTCAGAAGGTGCTTAAAAAGGTCTCACACAGGAAATTTGGGAAAGAGAAAAGTAGACCATGTGGGATTGGGATGACCTTAACCCTAATGGACAGGAAAGAAATGAGTAAGCATAATTTGGGTCATTGTCAGGATGACAGGCTGTTATTAGTGGAATAGTGCAAATATCAATGTGAGTACTACGACTGTTCACTATGTAAATTATAAAGTCAACTATATAAATTATTTGGATTCAGTGTATAATACTACTGAATTTGCTGAGGGCACAAGACCTGTTCAGGAATATAAGATGTGAGGAAGATTCAAGGAGATTTCAAGGAGAGGCTAAGTAAATTGACTAGAACGTGACAGGTGAAATGTAATATGAGTACATGTGAAGTTATCCACTTTGATAGAGAAACATAGAACGAGAGAGGCTTTCTGAAATGGTGGAGGTGTTGATGTCTCAAGGGGCATGGATTCATGAGCCACAAATAGCCAGTGTGCAGGTGCAGCAAGCAATTCAGAAGACTAATTGCATGTCAGTGTTTACTGCAAAGAGATTTGGAGTTAAAAAATCACACAACACCATGTTATAGTCCAACAGGTTTACTTGGAAGCACTAGCTTTCAGAGCACTCCAAAAATTAGTGCTTCCAAATAAACCTGTTGGAAATAGCCTGGTGTTGTGTGATTTTTAACTTTGTACACCCCAGTCCAACACCGGCATCTCCAAATCAAGAAATTTCGAATACAGGAGTGAAGATGTTGTTGTATAGAGGCTTGCTTTGTCCTCACTTGGGATATTGTGTACAGCTTTCATCTCCTTATCAAAAAGTGAGCATGTTTGTAAAGAAGGAATACACTGGCGGTTCAGCAAGCCCATCCCTGAGATGGGGAGGGATAGAGGTGGCTGGGTCTGTATTTCCAAGAGTTTCGAAAATGAGGGGTGACCTCACCAAAACTGATTAAATTCTTACAGGGCATGACAGGGTGGATGTAGGTGAAATGGATGTTACCACTGACTGATGAGTCTGAAACCAGGAGACGTAACCTCAAGGTAAAGGGTAGACGGTTTACGTCTGAGATAAAAAGAAATTTCCTCACTTGGAATGGTGAACCTTTGTAACTCTCTACCCCAGAGGATGTGGAGGCTCAGTCATTGAGCAGATTTAAACCAGAGAAATCGATAGTTTTCTGGAAACTAAAGACATCAAGGGATATGGAGAGAGTGCAGGACAGTATTGTTGGTGCAGGTGGTCAGGCATGATCTATTTTAATGAGGGATTAGACTCTTTGCATTCATCAAGGTCTGAACAAACTACAAAGAGATGGTAGGCTACCAGTAATGACAAGTGCTTTAAACAAATTGAGCCATGATTTGCTGAAATTCAGTCACTGTGTTGGTTTGGAGACGGACTTTGACTCTGTTTGACACAACAGGAACAGTGTGGGGGGTGGGGTTTGTGCAGTGAACCAGGACAGAAATTCTGTTTGTGCCATTTACTGGGGGCTTTCTGCTGAACTGCAGTGAAATGGAAAAAATCCTTGATAATCCTCATCAAAGATACCCTCTTAGCATTCAGGCCAATTTTTTTTCACATCCAATCTCCTTTCCCTGAACCTACAGGCACTGTCTCGAGAGAAAAGTTTATCTCCTGCTAGGCATTCAATGAATGCAGCTTCTTTATAATTCATCAAAGCTTATAAGATACAACATTCAGATTACTTTGCCACCATCTTGACGTGTTAGTTTTGTCCCAGAGTGATGTGCATCATTTTAATAAACCATTCATCTTCCTTAAATTATCATGAAGTGTTAATACCCAGAAAGACAGATGGCATCTTAATCTTCCGGTATTTTTTAAGCTCCTCTGTCAAATAAAGAGTTTTAAAATGTCAAATAAATGCTTGAAGTTGTCGTACAGAGTTGAGTTATGTGCAGCAAAGTCTTTCTTAGACCATCAAAAAGAGATAATTATAGATTGAATGCCGTATTCTGATGAAATCTAGTGTATGGTACATAAAAACCAGCAGCTGTACCACACTGAAGATGTGCATTAGGATTACCAATGTAAACTTGTATAAAAATAGACTTATGAGGTCTTGCTTCGCTGTTTGCACTCAGTTTGAACAAATCAATAATGTTAACCTTTTGAGTGCTGGATACTTCTAAATGTGCACATCTTCAATAGCCTAGTGGTACTATCATTGGACTGTTAATCTGGAGACCCAGGTTTGAATCCCATCATGGCAGATGGTGGATCTTGAATTCAATAAAAATCTGGAATTAAGAGTCTAGTGATGACCATGAATCAATTGTCAGGCAACAAAGCATCTGATTCACTCATGCCCTTTCGGGAAAAAAACTGTCATCCTTACCTGGTCTGGGCCTACATGTGACTCCAGAACCACAACAATCCGATTGACTTTGATATTTAACTGCCTCCTGGGAAATTAGGTTTGGGCATTGAACAGAAGTGTAGCCAACAATGCCCTCACCCTGTGAATGATTTTTTAAAGATTACTTTGTCGCTATTTCGAATGAAAGGATCAACTCATTCATGAAGGGTCGGTTAACTCAGGTGGCTGGCTTGCATTCACTTCCTGCAGCAGCTGACATTGGCATAAAGGGCTGTCCTGAACCTCCCCCCTTTGCTTGAGGTGTGGTGACTGTCAGGTTAAACCTCCAACAGTTGTCTCTCTCCAGTGGGAGATAGATCCTTCCAGACTACGGTGACTTGAAAGGAACCGAGTTACCATTGGTTGGCTTCACTGAAGAGGCCAACAAAGCTGCAGATAATCCAAAGAGAGGTTTGATTGGGAAGTGGCTAGGCTGGGTGAGGATACATTTGATTTTAAAGCCTGCCTTTCAAAGGAGGAAGACCGATGAGCGGGGTTGTTGATGAGAATGGAGAGTTTCTGAAACTCAGTGGCTGCTGCAGAAGGATGTGGAGAGGAAGGATGTTGAATTTTGTTTCCAAGCATCAGGACCAGCATTATGAAGTTTTGAGATTGGGAATTGCGCATCTCCTGACTGGATGTTCATGCTGGGGCTCGAAAGCAGACAAAGCAACTCGGTTAATTTTGTTTTATTCATAGCATGTGGGCATCACTGGCTAGGCCTGAATTTAATGCCCATCCCTAATTGGCCAGAGGGCTGTTAAGAATCAACCACATTGTTATAGGTCTGGAGTTCCATGTAGGCAGTTTCCTTCCCTAAAGACATTCGTGAACCAGATGGGTTTTTCTGACAATTGATTCATGGTCATCATTAATTCCAGATATCTTTTTTTGCTACATTCAAATTCCACCATCTGCCATAGTGGGATTCAAACCTGCATCCCCAGAACATTACCGGCGCTATCTGGATTAATAGTCTGGATAATACCACTAGGCCATCACCTACCTATCTCTTTCTGCTCTGGTGGTAATCAGCATCACGGACCAACATCCATATTCCACCAATATTTATTTTTATTACAGATATAATTAACAATGTCATAATCACTGAATTGTCTGCCTTTTTGGCGATGTTGATTGTGGAATTGATATTGGCAAGACATCAGGGAGAATTCTGCTCTTCCGTGAAATAATGAACTTTCACATTCACCTGAAAAGGCAGAAGAAGCCTTAGGTTAATGTCTGAGCTGAAAGACAATATCTCCAATGGTGCAGCACTGTCCCCAGAACTGCACGGGAGCATCAGCTGAGGGGTTTACTGTAAATCCTCAGGCCCAGGATTGAGATTTGAAGACATGGCCTTCCTGGCTCAGAGGCAATACCAACTGTGCCTTAGCTGATCATTGAAAGTAGACCAGTGCTGGAATATCCACCCTTCTCCCAGCCCACACACAGGGTGGTGAGTGCCTGGAATGCATTGCCAGAGGAGGTGATGGAAGCAAACACAGTAGCAGCTTTCAGGAAGCGCCTGGATGAATTCAAGAATAGGAAGGGAATAGAGGGCTACTGATTTTGTAAGTGAAGACAGTTTTAGTATGGAAGGGCAAAATGTGTCATGCAGGCTTGGAGGGCTGAAGGGTCCATTCCTCTGCTGTAGTGTTCTTTATTCTTTGCTTCTCCACTCCACCATGGTGGTACTCAAGCCATATCCAACAGTGGTGTGCATGCCTAGTAACATTCCCTCTAAGCTATATGGGCTACTCCGAGATTCCAGACATGCTGACACTGAAAGGTCTGCCCATCAAAAAAATAGATTAGAGGGAGTATTTGTTGTTCATCAGAAATATTTTAATACACAACTTCCCTTGACCTGGATGTGAAGACAGGGTAAGTGGCATAATGTACTGCTGGATAGATGCTCATCCTTTAACAAGGTTAATTTCTCACAAGTCTGCAGTGAACTTCACCAAGCACCTCGTCAAACTGCTGAAAAATTATCATCTGGCAGTTTCTGTACCTATTTGCCACCCACAAGTCCAGATTTATATTCAGGCAGCAAAATAATTTATTAGATTTTTTTTTATTAGTTCAAGTACACTGTTATGATTCTGTTAGGGACCTTGAAATCTGAACACATAACTGACAGAATTATGCCACAAGATTTCACTTTGTTAAAACTAAAACAAACTTTGTGTGTATGTAAAGAGACGTTAAACAAAGCAAACACCGCTTATTCAAAGCCACAGCTTATAAAAACATGCATTGTAAATTCTGTTCTACTTTTTTACTTTACCCCAAGAGTTCTCTTCTCTTATAAAATCTTGAAGGCCAATTCAATTTTCCTAGGACCAATCCAAAAGGTATGTCACAGCCCTCCAGAATGTACTTTCAGTCCATTTTGTATTCTAGCCATCTCTTGAGATACAAATTGCTTGGGGATCATTCTAGGAAGTTCACCACCTGTTAGTTATCTCTATCTCCTGAAATGCACGCTACACCAAAAGCAAAACCACAGCATTGAGTAGAAGAAAGTGAGGGCTGCAGATTCTGGAGAGTCAGAGTCAAAAAGTGTGGCGCTGGAAAAGCTCAGCAGGTCAGGCAGCATCCAAGGAGCAGGAGAGCTGACATTTTGGGCAAAAGCCTTTCATGAGTGGCTTAGGCCTGAAACATCAACTCTCCTGCTGCTCGGATGCTGCCTGACCTGCTGTGCTTTTCCAACGCCACACTTAGTGACTAAAACTACAACAATGCCAGTCTGTTTTGAAACTGAACTATTTACTTTTATCAACAGACTCACATAGATGAAATCAAGTCAGAAATCCTTTTTAACCAAGAACCCTCTTTGAATCATAACCTCTTTGGTAACATTACATATTTTCAGATGGGCTCAAAAAGGAACTAAACAATTACTTTACCATCAACACAACTCTTTGATCCTATAACCCATATGAGAAATTCACATTTCTTATGGGTAGAATTTTCTTTTCTCCAGAAGTCCATGCCCCATTCATGCACATGTTTTAAAATTTAGTTTTACTTTCTTTTGATTTAGAAACTACATGCACATTTTGCATCTTTTGTTGAAGTAAGTGCAGAACATCTGGTCCCTTTCCATGCCCAGAGATGGGTCATTTGTGGTTTAGATTTTGCATTTCCACCTCGGACTTTGTAAGATTAACACAAGTTACCTTTTATGTATCATCAACTCAGGCTTGCTTTGCTTGCTTGCTATCAGAATTGCTTATCAGTTTCTAAATCTAATAATCCAAATTTCTACAGTTAAAACTTTAATGCCCACAAAACTAAAATTTGTATTTGAAAAAAAAACAGGTTACGAACTGGATATTTGCTACAAAGCTCTGAACCCTTTTTAACTGAGAGCTTTTTATGTGAACTACATCCTAATTTAATCATCTGAAATGACTCAGACTGGAATTCCTTAATGTACAGAAGAATAAGGGGTGACCACTTTGAGAATTTAAAAAAAGAAAGCAGTTGATTGCTGGATGGAGAGAAGCTATTTCTTCTGATGGAAGAGTCCAGATCAAGGGAAACACAACTTCAAAATTAGAGCAGGCCATTTTTCAGGACGTGCTTCTTTATGCAATGGGGCACAGAAAAATTCTGCCCCAAAAAAACTTGCTGAGGGTGTGGGGAGGTATGGAGCAGGGGTGCTATCAACTGAAATTTTAAAACTGAGATTGCTAGGATTTTATTAGTCACGTGCAGTAAGGATTATGGAACCGAGCTGGATAAGTGGAGTTGAAATAAGAAGCAGATAAGATCTAATTGAATGGGGGGAGCAGGGTTGAGGGTCTGAATAGGCTGCTCCTGTGAAATGCTTGTGTGTCAGTTCCTCTGTGTTGGTACAGAATAGAAATGTAACTTGCAGTGTCAGTTAAAACAGACTCCAGCTAAAGTTGGTGTTTTAATATTACGAAACCCCTCGGCACAGACTAGCTTAGAAAAGTATTTAAATGTGTGGGTTACTTCCCTTTACAAAGCAGCCTGATTGAATTATATCCTGGAACATAGCCAAACCATGAGCAACTCCCTAGGGTCTTTTCAATGATATGCACAATTGAGCTGTAAGCTTGTTTGAAATTAACTGTAATACATTGAATGATACTTTCAGAATCCTTTTAAATGAAGAAGCAGAATATTTTATTAGGCAGACATTAAAATAAGTATTAACGGAGGGGAAATATGTTGTTATAGCTCTAATCAAATAGGTAAAGATTAGGGCATTGGGAGTTGTAGTGGTTGGGAACATTGTTCACTTCACCTGGTACTACAGTGTGGATAATGGGATGATTGACATGGAGGTGTCAGTGTTGGAATAGGGTTGACAAAATTAGAAGTCACATGACACTAGGTTATAGTCCAACAGGTTTATTTGAAATCATAAGCTTTCCGACCACTGCTCCTTCATCAGGTGATGGAGCAGCACTCCGAAAGCTTATGATTTCAAATAAACTGAATGGGAATGAAGCTCTCTCTCTCTTTCTCTTGGAAGTCCATTGAGTTCTTATGTAAAACTTTTGTTGTTTCTTGTTTTCTGGTTTTCTCCCATTTTTGTGTTGTGGTTTATGGCACAGAAACAAGCCATTAGGTCCAATTAATGAAAACTTTGTTGAAAGCGTAAAATCTAGGAGTAGGAGTAGGCCATTCAGCCCTTCAAGTCTGCTTCCCCACTGATTATGATCATGGCTGGTCTCCTATCTCTATCTTGTAACTGAGACTCATCTACCTGTCAATTGCCATCCTCTTCTACATGTCTCGTTTCCCCTCATATATGTTTGTGCCAGTTCTCTTTTAACAGTGGTGATGCTTGCTGGACTACTGATTTCTGGGCACTGACCAGCTTCCAATATAGTATGTGTTATTTATTACTGAGGGCATCAAAGTCAAGTGTGATTCTGCCTCACTCCAGTATGTACCTTTTATTAGGAGTTGCTGAGTAGTGATCGTGATGGAGAAGCCTTGGTTGGCCAATACTTTACCTAGCAACTAATTCTGCAAAGATTAAACATAAAAGCTGGGGTTTTCTAATCTCTACAAAGGCCATTTGACTCCGTATTAAACCAGCAAAGGTGTGGATAGTCTTTACACAATTTCAAAAATAACAATTGCTGGAAAAGCTCAGCAGGTCTGGCAGCATCTGTGAAGAGAAATTAGAGTTAACGTTTTGAGTCAAATGACCTGCCTCAGAACTGTTCCCAGAAAGTTCTGAGGAAGGGTCACTCCACCTGAAATATTAACTCTGATGTCTGAGCTTTTCCAGCAATCACTGTTTTTGTTTCTGATTTACAGCATTTGCAGTTCTTTCGGTTCTTACCGATACAGTTTCAGTTAGACAGAGACCTTGGGTCCATCCATAGTTTGCTACCAATTTTGTAAGCTTGCTTCTAACAGCTATTAAAATATCTGGAATTGCACATTCGCTCTGGTGTAACAACGGGAAGTTGGCTGATTGAGATATATTGTTGGGAAAGTTCAGTTGGAATATGACCCAGTATTGAGCTAAGGTTATCCTTGGCTGATGACTAGATGGAGTTGCAAGGTGAGGTTTCATAGCGTTGCGGTAATATTCTGCATCTTACTAATGTACACCCAGAAATTAGATTACTTTTGACCTGTTAAAATTAAGGAACGTGCATCGAATGTAGTCTCTGTATTATAAAACTGAAAGTAAAGATTACCAAATATTATAACCAGCAGCTCGCAATAGTATTTGGTGAAGAAAGGAACTGTTACCGAATGTTGTTATGATATAATATAAAAGATGAGGCTAGTCCCAAAGAGCAAAATAGGTTCTTTTGGGTCACTTATTTTGACAGAAAGTGAATGTATTCGGCTCTCTGAAAATGCAGGGTCTTTTCCCCCATGCCTGTGAAATCTGGCGAAGGATAAGATTCATCGCGGAGATTACCAATGTTGAAGAAAGGAGATAAGGCTTGAAACAGAGAGCTTGCATCCCAATTCTGAACCAATGCTCATGGGAAGCACAGGGGTCACCAAATCCATTGTCACCCTAGTCTGCCTCTTGCCATCTGGGATTGTAGAATTAACCAAGAGAGGTGATGGCCAGAGTGGGTTTTATAAAGGAGCAAGTGCAGAAGGCTGGGTAGAGGATGATTGGATTATTCTAGCGAGCAGACTCAGTTGGGATCAGATATCATAAATCGACCTGCCCATTACTCTTTCTGCCTGAGAGTTCCCTCTGGCAACCCATTTGAGATGGCAAGAGCTATTTGCTGATAGCACTAGACGTACTGACCCAGTGTGGAATGGGTCTGCTATGTATCAAAACATTAAGCAGAAACACATCCGTGCTGTGCAGTGTCAGAACATAATGTGCCAGGCAACAACCCACTCAATTCGAGTTCTGGAAATTGACGTGAAATTAACAGCTTCACAAAAGTTAGATGTTATCTTTTTAATAATCTCTCTTTTTTTGTTATGGTCTTTAAATACGTGTTGATTTTATGGTACAGAATAAATTATGCTCAAGAGTCCGTTAAATTGTGAACTCTCTTATGACAGATATGGGTTGTAAAAATATGCTCATTACCCGAGGGAAGATCATTAATTTACAGATTCAATTCAAATGGGGATTGCCAGATAAAGAAGAGATAACTAAATTGGGGCCTCGATATTGCAATTAAATACCCAGTCAACTGGCTGATACACAAATGAATGTTGCAGGTCACTCAAGACTTGATTACATTTTTGTCTCAAATGCTCTCACTGTGTTCCCTCTTTCTCATCAGACAGAATTGACTCCAAAGTATTCCATTCACCACACTTCCAGTTTAATTCCCAGGTCCTATCTGCTGCATTGACAGCCTGATGACCATTTGTACACCACCTTCCTTGAGACTGGCTGTTTCACACCTCCCCAGGTTCTTGGTTTGCTAACTCTCTGGCAGTGGGATGTTGGACACGCTGACAACTAAGACTCTAGCGCTGGTACTGTGTTATCCATGGAAGTTTTGTTTCGCTGGACCAGATGCTGCAGTATGTGGCTTTCCTAATCTGTTTGCCAAACTTCGGAATTTTTATGAAGACCACACATCACCACAAAGCTGAGGAGATCAACGTTGCCACCTTTCTTTACCCAGGCACGATCCTGCTTAGCAAAGGGTTTGTGCTGGGGACAGGAGAGATAGAGAGAAACTAGTTCCTGTAGTGCAGAAGGCAGGGTGTGTGTAGGGTGTGTCCTGAACAAAAGACATTACCTCAAGTCAGAGATGAGCCATTGAGGACTGAAGTCAAGAAGCACTGTTTCCTAACAGAGAGTCCTGGAAACCTACAGAACACTGTTCGAGGTTGACAATCCATTGATCTTATTTCTAAGTCAAGTATATGGAACATATGTGTGATGGAGTACTACCCACTTGCTTGGACGGGTGCAGCCCCAATAATACTTAAGAAAACAGAGGGTGGTGGTGGAGGGTTGTTTTCCAGACTGGAGGCCTGTGACCAGTGGAGTGCCACAAGGATCAGTGCTGGGCCCTTTTTGTCATTTATGACTTTTTGTCATTTATATAAATGATTTGGATGTGAGCATAAGAGGTACAGTTAGTAAGTTTGCAGATGACACCAAAATTGGAGGTGTAGTGGACAGCGAAGAGGGTTACCTCAGATTACAACAGGATCT
>NC_057734.1:8112723-8163062 GCF_004010195.1 Chiloscyllium plagiosum | reverse complement strand
TTTCTGGTCTCCTTCCTATCGGAAAGATGTTGTGAAACTTGAAAGGGTTCAGAAAAGATTTACAAGGATGTTGCCAGGGTTGGAGGATCTGAGCTACAGGGAGAGGCTGAACAGGCTGGGGCTATTTTCCCTGGAGCGTCGGAGGCTGAGGGTTAACCTTATAGAGGATTACAAAATTATTAGGGGCATGGATAGGATAAATAGACAAAGTCTTTTCCTTGGAGCCAGGGAGTCCAGAACTAGAGGGCATAGGTTTAGGGTGAGCGGGGAAAGATATAAAAGAGACCTGAGGGGCAACTTTTTCACGCAGAGGGTGCTACATGTATGAAATGAGCTGCCAGAGGAAGTGGTGGAGGCTGGTACAGTTGCAACATTTAAGAGGCATCTGGATGGGTATATGAATAGGAAGAGTTTGGAGGGATATGGACCGCGTGTTGGCAGGTGGGACTAGATTGGGTTGGGATATCTGGTCGGCATGGACGGGTTGGACTGAAGGATCTGTTTCCATGCTGTACATTTCTATGACTCTATGACTCTAAGCTTGACACTATCCAGGACAAAGCAGCCCGCTTGATAGACACCACATCCACAAACCTCCAATCCCACCACGCTCAGGAGCA
The DNA here is from genome assembly GCF_004010195.1 of Chiloscyllium plagiosum. Taxonomy (NCBI): domain Eukaryota; kingdom Metazoa; phylum Chordata; class Chondrichthyes; order Orectolobiformes; family Hemiscylliidae; genus Chiloscyllium; species Chiloscyllium plagiosum. The sequence continues at coordinate 8,162,442 of NC_057734.1, read as the reverse complement.
GCAGTGTATACTATTTACAAGATGCACTGCTGGTATTCACCAAAGATCCTTAGACAGTACTTTCCAAACCCACAATCCCTTCCATATAGAAGGACAAGGGCAGCAAATACATAGGCAGACCACCTCCTGCAAGTTCCCCTCCAAGCCACTCACCATCATTTCCATCACATATATGTTCCATATACTAGACTTAGATTTCAGGTCAATGGACTTTTGTTTGGCAAGAATGTTAGGGATATGAACCAGGGTGGTTATGATGTTGTGAATGTCCAGGTCAGCCATGGAATATTTAAGGAACTGAGTACTGTTTGCAGAGGGAAATAAATTGACTAAGTGAGTGGGCAAACATCTGGCAGATGGAGTACAATATTGGTAAATGTGAGGTCATTCATTTTGGTAGGAAAGTCAGCAAACTAGATTATTATTTAAATGGTGAAAAATCACAGCATGCTGTTGTGCAGAGGGACCTGGGTGCCCTGGTGCATGAATCTGCAGATGCAGAAGGAAATTAAGAAGGCAAATGGAATATCGTCCTTCATTGCTAGAGGGATGGAGTTTAAAAGTAGGGGGGTTATGCTGCAGCTGTATAGGGAGCTGGTGAAGCCACATGTGGAATACTGCATGCAGTTTTAGTCTCCTTACTGGAGAACGGATATACTGGCACTAGAGGGAGTGCAGAGGAGGTTCACTAGGTTGGTTCTGGAGCTGAGAGGGTTGACTTATGAGGAGAGATTGAGAAGACTTGGGACTATAGTCATTGGAATTTAGAAGAATGAGGGAGGATCTTATAGAAACATCCAAAATGATGAAGGGAATTGATAAGATAGAAGCAGGGAGGTTATTACCACTGGCAGGTGAAACCAGAACTAGGGGGCAGAGCCTCAAAATAAGGGGGAGCAGATTTAGGACTGAGTTCAGGAGGAACTTCTTCACTCAAGGGGCTGTGAATCTGTGGAATTCACTGACCAGTGAAGCAGTTGAGGCTACCTCATTGAATGTTGAAAGGCAAAGATAGATTTTTGGACAATAAAGGAATTAAGGGTTATGGTGAGCGGGCAAGTAAGTGGAGCGGAATCCCAGGAAAAGATCAGCCATGATCTTATAGAATGGCGGAGCGGGCTCAATGGGCCAGATGGCCTACTCCTGCTCCTGTTTCTTCTGCTGTTATGTAGCACGGTCAAAGGGTGGAATGGCCTTCTGTTCCCAAATTTCTACAATAACAAGGGAGTCAATCTCTTGCTTGAGTTATGCCAAATTTATAAAACTCTGACATTGGTGATTGACAAAGGAACCAGAAGAAACATAGGAAAATAGGAACCAAAGTAGATTCTGCCCTCTGATCCAGCTCCATCATTGAATATGGGAAATTATTGTTTCCAGTGAGTAATTGCCCTTTGGAATGCCCTGCCCAAAAAGCTGGGGAAATCTAGTTTGTTTTTGTTATTCACTCATTGGATGTGGACAACACTGACTAGACCAGCATTTATTGCCCATTCCTAATTGCCCTTGAGAAGGTGGTGGTGAGTTGCCTTCTTAAACTGCTGAAGTCCATGTGCTGTACATACACATACCATACTATTAGGGTGGGAATTTTGACCAAGTGATACTAGAGGAACAGTGATATATTTCCAAGTCAGGATGGTGAGTGGCTGGGAGGGGAACTTGCAAGGGGTAGTGTTTCTATGTACCTGCTATCATTGTCCTATTAAATGGAAGCAATTGTGGGCTTGGAAGGTGTTGTCCAAGAATGCTTGGTAAATTTCTGCACTGCATCTTGTAGATAGTTCACACTGCTGCTACTGAGCTTCGGTGGTGTAAGGACTGGATGTTTGTGGATGTGGTGCCAATCAAGTGGGCTGCTTTGACCTGGATGGTGTCAAGCTGCTTAAGTGTTGTTGGAGCTGCACCCATCCAGGCAAGTGGGGAGTATTCCATCACATACATGTTCCATATATTTGACTCGAAATGAGTGCCCAGAACATCGTATTTTTACTTGAGAGATTGGGAGAGCCTTGGTTGGATGCTTGGTTTGCCGGAAGTCACGGTGGATGATCCAAGAAATAGTGCAGGAGTTGCTGGCTGCAAAGATAGCCTGGGCAGGAGACTTGGCTCATTTAAGGTGGCAGTTTTTTCAAAGATTTCTCCAAAAAGAATAAAAGATAAAAACATCCCTTCTAACTTGCACAATCCCCCACATCTGTCACAGTTTCCCCATGTCCTACCATACCAATCATGCCACCTCATGTCCTCCTTGCACCCCTCGTGCAATTCATACCCTCCATGCCAAACTATGTCCTGTTACCTACATCCCATGACCCTTTATTCCAAGTTAGGGTGCCTACTCATGCCAACCTATGCTCTTGAGCGATCATTGTTGCCTTTACATCTACTATGTCAACTCACCTTGTGTCCAACATGAGCTCATGTTGAGATTTAAAATTCTTTTTAAAAGAAAAGATGGCTTTTGGAGCTGATACATAATTGTAAAGCACTTTAATATGAAGTAATATTGATTCTCAGGTGAAATGTGTCACAGTTGAACTGTACACAATTGATGTATCTCCAGCACCACTTCCATTTTCCAATCCACTCATCCCTTTTAATCCCTTCTTCCTCTGCAATCCACCTTCTAGATTGTGTATCATGGCGAAGAGCTAGACAATGCTATCACCATGGTGACAGCACCCATACCTGAAACGCCAGACCAATCACTCATTACAGCGTCAGGCTGAGATTTTCATTTTGTCCACGGAACTATACCCCATTTCATTTCTACAACCTGATTTCTGCCCACTCGCTCCCTTCACCTCCAACAGTCATAGGTTCAAACCGAGGCATTACCATTTACTCGAAAATTAGAAGATAGAATAAAATATCATGAAAGGTTGTAGCAAGTCAGATTTGATTCAATCATGGGGCTGAAAGCCTCATTCAACTGATATTTGGTCAATGTTTTTTGAACTCTTCAAATTGTATCCAAGTGATTTATCCATTTCATATAGTCGTAGAGTCATACAGCACGGAACAGACTGTTTGGTCCAACTAGTCATAGAGTCATAGAGATGTACCAGCATGGAAACAGACTCTTCAGTCCAACCAATCCATGCCGACCATAATCCCAAACTAAACTACTCCCACCTGCCTGTTCTTATCCCAGATCCCTCCAAACCTTTCTTCTTCATGTACTTATCTAAGTGTTTTTTAAACATTGTAATTGCATCTGCAACCATCACTTCCTTTGAAAGTTCATTCCACAAGCAAGCCACTCTCTGTGTAAAACAAATTGCCTCTAATGTCTTCTTAAATTTTTTCTCCTTTCATCTTAAAAACATACCTCCTCATTGAGGGGCATAATCCCCCACCTAGGGAAAAGAGACCTGCCACATCCCCCTCATTATTTTAGAATAGAGTCCCTACAGTGTGGAAACAGGCCATTTGGCTCAACAAGTCCACACTGACCCTCCAAAATAACCCACCCAGACCCATTCCCCTATTACTCGACATTTACCCCTGGCTAATGCTCCTAACCTACACATCCCTGATCACTATGGGCAATTTAGTATGACCAATTCACCTCTCCTGCACATCCTTGGACTGTGGGAGGAGACCAGAGCAAACCCACACTGACACAGGGAGAATGTGCAAACTCCACACAGACAGTCACGCAAGGCTGGTATTGAACCGAGGTTCCTGGCGCTGTGAGGTAACAGTGCTAACCACTGAGCCAACCTTTCAACCTCCTACACTCCAGTGAAAAAAGTATCAGTCTTCGAGCCTCTCTTTATAACTCAAACCCATCAATCCCAGCAACATCCTGGTAAATCTCTTCTGAACCCTCTCCAGTTTAATAATATCATTACACCAAGACCTAGAAGTCTGTATTTGAATAATGTTAGAGTTAAAAGCAGTGCTGAATTGCCCTGCAGCAACAAAAAGGAGACCTCATGGTTTGTAGGCTGTTTTTGATATATCCTTTGACCACATTGAGTCTGCTTTCTCTCTTCCAAACTTGAGCAGATCCTGTTGAGAAAAATGGTGTCAATTATAGGGAGTCGTCCCAATTTTGACACAAAGATCATTATTTGCTTTACAAGCACAAAATCCAGGCAGTGACTAAATCAATCACAAAGCTTCAGTTCATTTAGAAAGAAAGATATTTGGAAATGTTTCCATGCCGTTCAAACATCTTGTCATATTTTGATGGGTAGAGGTTTGATATGAGCTGCTTTAAGGTGTTTATTCTTCCTTCTGAGCCACTCGTACACTTAAGTTACAATCCAGAACTGAGCACAGGATGTCTCATCACGTTACCAACAGCATTGTTCAAAGTGTTCTCATGCTAATTCACGGACTCTTTTTACTTAGTCTCAGTGGTTCAGGTACGGTTGGAAAAACAAAGAGTTTTGTCTATGGTGTATCATTTATTGTATTCTTACTTGCTGATACCAGCACTACTGGGGGGTCATAATCAGTGACTCCAAGCATTATCTACAGATGGCTGAGAAGAGATAGCTCAGACTGGCTAATTTACAGAGGGAGTACTGGTTGCTGATTCATTGGCAGAGTTGTTGGGAAAGAAATGAGTAATTGTCAACTTTTTTACATTCATTCAGAGGTATAAAGGCTTTTCTGGCATTTATTGCTCATCCCTAATTATATCCCTAAGTAATAATGAGATACCTTCTTGAATCATTGGAGTCTCTGATCTCTCATATGCTAATTTATATTATATTAAATTTGACTTATTGTTGAGTTTACATGCATTAGTCTATGTTTATATTAGAGTTGATCTTTCTCTGCGCCTTCTCTGTAGCTGGAACACTATATTCTGCATTCTGTTCGATTACCCTGATGTACTTAAGTAAGGTATGGTTTGTCTGGTTAGTACATAAATCAATACTTTTCACTGTATCTCAATGCATGTGACAATAATAAATCAAATCAAATCAGATTTCTGTGGTGTAGGGACACACACAGTGCTGTTAAAGAGAGAGGATTGACACAATGACACTGTCGGAACAGCGATATATTTCAAAGTCAGGATGGTGGATTGAGGAGAAACTTGCAAGTGATGAGGTTGCCATGTATCTTATCCTGCTAGATGGAAGTGGTCATGAGTTTGAAGGTGTTGTCGTAGGAGAATGTCCGCAGTGCATCTTGGAGATGGTACTGATTTCTACTACCGAGCGTCGGTGGTGGAGGGAGTGAATGCTAGTGAGTGTCATGCCAACCAAGTGAGTTGTCTTGTCCTGGATGGCATCAAACGCTTTGAGTGTTATTGGAGCTTCACCCATCCAGGCAAGTGGGGAGCATTCCATCACACTCTTGCGTTGTACCTTGTTGATGGTAGACAGGCTTTGGGGAATCAGGGGGAGTTACTCACCGCACTGCTCTTGGTAGCACTGTTGATGAAATCTTCCACCACTTTACTGATGAGAGTAGACTGATGTGATGGGATTTGTCCGGGTTGGTTATGTCCTGGTTTTTGTGTTCAGGACATACCTGGGCAATTATCCGAATTATTGATTACGTGCCAGTGTTGTAGCTATACTCGAACAGCTTGGCTAGGGGTGCGGCAAGTTCTGGAGCACAACTCTTCAGTATTGTAGCCGGAATGTTGTCAGGGTCTGTAGCCTTCACAGACCAGCACCTCCAACCATTCCGTGATGTTACATGGAGTGAATCGAATTGGATGAATTGTTGCATCTACAATGTTGGGGCCTCTGAAGGAGGCTGAAATGGATCATCCACTCGGCACTTCCGGCTGAAGAATGTTTCAAATGTTTCAGCCCTACATTTTGCACTGATGTGCTGGACACCTCCATCATTGAGGATGGGGATATTTTTTGAAGCCTTCTCCTCCAGTGAGCTATTTAACAGCTCACCACCATTCAGGACTGGGTGTGGTAGGACTGCAGAGCTGAGATCTGATCCATCAGTTGTAGGTTTGCTTAGCTCTGTCTGTCACTTACTGCTTATACAGTTTGGCATGCAAGTAGCCTTCTTTGGTAGCTTCACCAGGTTAACATCTCATTTCCAAATATGCCTGATGCTGCTCCTGGCATGCCCTCCTACATTTTCTATTCAACCAGGGTTGATCCCCTGGCTTGATGGTAATAGTTGAGTGGGGGATATGCTGAGCCAGGAGGTTACAGACTGTACCGGAGTACAATATTGGTCCAGAGTGCCTAATGGATGCCCAGTCTTGGGTAATGAGATCGGTTCCAAATCCATCCCATTTAGTACGGTGGTCATTCCACCCAACATGACGGAAAGTGTCCTCAATGTCAAGGATTGAACACAGCTGCAGATTTTTCATCTTTTGCCTTTGAACTAAGTGAAAGGTCAGAGTTCACAATACAGGCAGTATCACAGCCAAAGATTAAAGAAGAAAATGAACCAAGTCAGGAGTTCTGTTTCACAGTCAAGTCTGAATGGAAGTGTCATGAATTTTCATAAAAATGAAGAAAATAAAGGCAATAAAAATCGATATGGCCCAATCTTTCCTGAAAAGCAGCATTTCATTTTGGAATTTAAAAAAATAAAGTGCTGAGGATGCTGCAAGAACAGTAATTTTTGGAGAAACTCAACAGGTCTGGCAGCACCTGTGGAGAGAAAACAGATTTAACACTTTGGGTCAGTGACCTTTCTTCTGATGGTGGCTAGGAAAAGGTGGAATATTGCTGGAGACATGGTGGGTGAAGGAGAAAGGAGGAAGCAATAGGTGAAGACAGAAAGCTCCGAAGGAGAGAAGGAATATCAGGCAGACAAAGGGATTGAAAATGATAAGCCAGGGAGAGGAAAGAGCTGCCAATGGGGATCATGAGTAGGTGAAAGCAGGCCATGTGATGACAGGGCCTGAGGTGTGAGGGTGGGACTGGGGAGAAGATGTTCAGGGTCTAAAGTTATTGAACTCAGCACTGAGACCTGAAGGCTGCAAGGTCCCCAAGAGGACAATGAGGTGTTGTTTCTTCCTCCAGCTTGCAATGAGCTTCACTGGAACACAAAGAGAGACAGAGATGTTGTCGAGGGATGGTGGTTGTGTGTTAAAGTGGCAAGCAACTGGATATTCGCAGTTATTTTTTGCAGGCAGAACATAGGCGTTCCGCAAAGAGGTCACCCAGTCAGTATTGTATCTCCCCAGTGTAGAGGAGACCATGGTGTGAGCAGTGAACACCGTAGAAAAGATTGACTGAATTGCAGTAAATAACTGCTTCACCTGGAAGTTGTGTTTGGGCCTTTGGATACTGAAGAGGGAGGAAGTAAACAGGCATGTGTTACATTTTGTGCTGTTGCAGAGGAAGATGCCATGGGGCTGTGGGGTGGAGGGGGGATGTTGCGAGTGAAGGAGGAGTGGACCAAGGTGCCCCATAGGGAATGGTCGCTGCAGAAAGCTGACAAGGGAAGGGAGTGGAATAAGTGTTTGGTGGTAGCACCTCGTGGAGGTGGCAGAAGTAGCAGCTTATGATCCTTTGGATGTGGAGGTTGGTGGGATGGTAGGTAATGACCAGAAGAACCCATTCGGTGTTATGGGAGGGAACAGAAGGAATCAGGGAGCAAGTGTGGGAGATGGGTGGACCCAGCTGAGGATCTTATCAACCATGGTGGTGGGAAATCTTCAGCTGAGGAAACATATGGACATTTCTGAGGTCCCCCAGGGAAGGTGGGATTGATGGAATAGATGCGACAGAGACAGAGAAACTGGGAGAATGGGATGGAGTCCTTACAGGAAGCACGGTGTGAGAAGGTATAAACAGGGTAACTGTGGGAGTTGCTGGGTTTCTAGTGTATATCAGTGGCAGGCCTATCCCCAGAAATGGAAACAGAGATGTCAAGGAAGGGAAGGCAAGAGTCAGAGATGGACCAAGTGAAGGTGAGAAAGGAGTGAAAACTGGAAGCAAAATTGGTAAATTTTTCCAAATCCAAATGAGAGAGGGAAAAGGCATCAGTGATGTTAACAATATACTGGAGAAAGAGTTGTGTGTGGGGCTGAGCAGAATTGGAACAAATTCCAATTTTATACCCCACAAAGAGACAGGCATAACTGAGGCCCGTGCTGGTAGTCATGGCCACACCTTTGATCTGAAGAGGGCACAAGGACTTCCTGTAACTTTACCCCATTGAGAAGGTAGAGGCTGAAGTCATTGATAACAGACTCTGGGAAAGGGTCACGTCTGGATGTTCGACTTACCTGCAGAAAATATGGCTGCCACATGGGCCAAGCTCCAAACAATGAGCTTTGAGAAAGAAGCAGCAGCTAATCAGAGATAATAAACCTGTTAAATTTACTACAACTTGTTTCTCATGCAGTAAAATCAAGGACTGCAGATGCTGGAAACCAGATTCTAGATTAGATTGGTGCTGGAGAAGCACAGCAGTTCAGGCAGCATCCGTGGAGCAGAAAAATCAACGTTTCGGGCAAAAGCCCTTCATCAGGAAGACTGATGAAGGGTTTTTGCCCAAAACGTCGATTTTCTTGCTCCTCGGATGCTGCCTGAACTGCTGTGCGTCTCCAGCACCAATCTAATCTAGTTTCTCATGCAGTGTTCACCTCTGTCACCTACCCTAGACATGACATCCATCTAATCAACCTCATCAAAGTATTTACTACTGAATTGGCATCAGCTGCAGCTTCTGTAACTATCATAATGGAATATCCACCAGTCACTGGGTTGATGTTATCCAAATCTATCGTTCCTTAAAAGCTGATGCTTGGAACAGGGAGGAGACTTCTCTCTAAATGTCTGGTGTTGTGTGTAAAGCCCAATTCTGAAAGTCCCTGAGCCCCAGTTACACTTGCCCAAGTGAAAGCCTCATATGGAAAATTGAGCATACGAATTTCAAACCAACAGGCAGGATGACTCATGGAGAAGAAGGAAGAGCTTATATTGTGATGACAAACTTTGAATTAATGAAATAGTTGCCAGTTACATTTATTTGAAGATGTTTTAAGTGACATAATTAATTGTTTGTGAATTTATATTGCAAACCACAGCAGGAGCTGTTATGATGTACTCGCTACAGTGACTTTGCCACGTTAGGACCCCAGCCTCATCTTTCAGCTTCAGACATGGTGTCCCGGCTGCTGCCTTTGCTGAGGCTGAAGTATCTGTTACATTGTCGCACAGTTCCATGGCATTAGTTTTATGATCTCCTCGGGGCCATTGTAAAGCAAAGTTTTATGTGCTGTGATTACACAAGGTGAATTGCCCTATATCTGCTTAATGAAATAGCTTCTCTCTCTGATGATTCAGTGGGGACTTGGCTACAGTTAGCTGCTTAATCAGGCATCTGCTCTGCGCATCTGACTAGGAGAAACCGAACAAGAAGTTCAGACACTGAGGCATCATTGGCTCCTTCCCAGCTATCTGAGCCAGGAGGCTGTTGCCTCAAGTTGAGAAATGATTGCTGGTGGATGGAACTACTTTGAGAAGGAAAAGGAGTGCAGTCATTTTTAAAAGACCTTCAATATTTTCTTTATTGTTGGGTGTTCACAGGGAGGTTTCTGCAGGAAGGAGAGTGGGACTATGAATTTGCATTTTCGCTCCTCATTTACTCTCCATCACGTACAGCTACCTTTGGGACATTTGTCCTTGTGACAATAAAGATGTGCCAGAAATAACTTGACGGCTTCATCTTATCAGCTTATTTTTTTTCTCCCAGTACAATATTCCTTACTTGCGCATCCAAATTGCACATCCTAATGCAGTGCTGCATTTGTTTATCCTCGTAAGTCCCTCATGTTTTCAGGGAAAAAAAACGTGCATTTATTTCATGTTTACTTTTGCTCATTATTGGTTGAGTGTATGACCCTACAGGCTTAAATCATTCTGTGGCACCACTTGAGTGACGCCATTTTAGATCGTAGAAGCTTGAGGCAACCAGGCAATAAACAGCTCAAGCCTGACCCCCTTTGTGGTTTAAACATAGAAACATAGAAGATAAGAGCAAGAGAAGGCCATTCAGCCCTTTGAGCCTGCTCTGCCATTCTTTGTGATCATGGCTGAATGTCCAACTCAACAACCTAATCCTGCTTTCTCCCCATAACCTTTGATCCCATTCACCCCAAGTGCTATATCTAGCTGCCCCTTAAATGCATTCAATGTTTTGGCACCATCTGCTTCCTGTGATAATGAACCCCACAGGCCCACCACTCTCTGGGTGAAGAAATGTCCCCTCATCTCCGTCCTACATCATAACAGCAGTGGTTAGCACTGCTGCCTCACAGCGCCAGGGACCCGGGTTCAATTCCCGCCTTGGGCAACTGTCTGTGTGGAGTCTGCACATTCTCCTCGTGTCTGCGTGGGTTTCCTCCGGGTGCTCCGGTTTCCTCCCACAGTCCAAAGATGTGCAGGTTAGGTGAACTAGCCATGGGAAATTGCCCGTAGTGTTAGGTGCATTGGTCAGGGATGAATGTAGGGGAATGGGTCTGGGTGAGTTGCTCTTTGGAGGGTCGGTGTAGACTTGTTGGGCCGAAGGGCCTGTTTCCACACTGAAGGGAATCAAATCTAATCTAATCTAAATGGTCCACGCTGAATCCTCAGACTGTGATCCCTGGTTTTGGACACCCCCACCATCGGGAACATCCTCCCTGCATCTACTCTGTCTAGCCCTGTTGGAATTTTATAAGTCTCTATGAGATACCCCCCCCCATTTGTCTGAACTCCAGCGAAAACAATCCTAAGCCCATCAATCTTTCCTCATATGTCAGTCTTGCCATCCCCAAAAACCTTCTCTTGAGAGCAAAAGCATCCTTCCACAGAAAAGTTTACAAAGAGGAATCAATAAACTGTGCAAAGTGGAATTTTGGACTGAGTAAACAAGTCCTGGGTGCAGCGCAGACTCATTCTGAAAGGAGAACAGGTCTTGTTTGTTGTAAAGAAATGAAAATTAAGACATGCACTTGATATACACAGGCCTCAGCATCTTGATGCACTTGGACAAGACAACCAATACAAGGGAATGCATATCAATAGTAAGATCCTGCTGAGAGCCGTGTATATCAAGAGAATGCCTTTGTTTTCATTGCTGTACCACGAGCATGACATGATGAGCCTGCAAGCTCCCAGGGCCTACCCTTCGACATGCTTTCCCTGAAGCACCAAGGATCTGGTCCCTTAAGGTAGTGAGACAGGTAGATAAAGTGGTTAAAAAGACATATGACATATGTGAAAAGGCATAGGGTTTATGAGCAGGGAGGATGATGCTGGAATAGTCTAAACTATTGATTAGGCCACAGCTAGATTACCGTATGCAGTTTTGGAGGGGTGTGACAGCTCTGGAGAGAGTGCAGAGGAGATTTCCAAAATATTGCCTTGGCTGGAGAGTTTCAGTTTTGAAGAGAGAGGGGACAGAATGGAGTTTTTTGCAATGGAGCAGAGGCAACTGAGAGGGGACATGGTTGAGATGTATAAAATTATGGGAGGAACATATGATGAGGGCATAGACAGGTTTGACAGTCAGGAGCTTTTCCCCTTGATGGAGGGATCGATGACCAGGGGCATTCACTTAAGGTGAGGGGCAGGAGGTTTCGGGTTTAGAGGAGATATGAGGAAAATATTTTCACTCAGAGGGTGGTGAGTGTCTGAAACTCACTGCCTGTAAGGGTGGGAGAGACAAAAACCCTCATCACATTGAAGAAGTATTTAGAAGTGCACTTATGATGCCAAGGTATACAAAGCTGTGTGACAAGTGCTGAAAAATTGGATTAGAATAGTTAGGTTAGTTTAGAATAGTTAGGTTAGAAATGGTTAGGTTAGTTTAGAATTATGTTAGTTTTTGACCGATGCAAACTCAATGGGCTAACGGCCCTTTTCTGTGCTGTTGACATCTGTGACTCTCCCTCAAAGTTGATGAGTTGTGTACTTCGGCAGCTCTTTTAGGGCATACACCACACCGAGTTAGTACAAATAATGGAGATTTAGAAGCTTCTGGATGGATGCCTGGTCTGCAAAATGTTTGCTAACCTCAGCTGAGATATGGAATTTGCTTGGACTGAGGGTAACCCACTCAGGAGTTTACGTCTCTGATCCATGACCAATGTTTCCAGTCAGAAAATGTGCACATCAGCAGAGGCCAGAACTGCGTTAATATTGGCCTTAGTGTCCATGAGTCTGCCAGTTTAGTGTCAGACAGGATGTCCCTTGCATATGATACCGAGAGGAGGTTGACACCAGGGTCCCTCGGCCTCGCCTTAGCAACAACTGTTGGAGTTGGAAAAACAAAATGAGCACTTTCCTTTTGCATGCATTACAGAATTCAGTTACCTCAGATGTGAAATGAAGCCTTTACGAATTGTAATATCTTATCTGTTTGTTCAACAGAGTGGCCAGAGTTTGTGAAGAACTACGCACCTTGGTGGGCATCCCACACACTGGACTGGCTGAAATACGGCAGGAAAGTCCTGGTGGTTCATTATGAAGATCTGAAACGTGATCTCTTCAACCAGCTGAAGAAAATGGTGTCCGTGCTGGGCCTCGACGTCTCTGATGACCGGCTACTTTGCGTTGAAAGCCAAAAGGACGGCAATTTCAAACGCTCTGGCCTTCGCAAACTGGAATATGATCCCTACACACCCGAGATGAGGAAGATGATTGACGCTTTCATCAAAACTGTTGACACGGCCCTCAAACTGAGAAACCTGACTGGTGTCCCTGAGGACTATGCCCCCAGATGATTTTGTCAGTAAATGCTTTCAAAACATGGCTGTATCTCCTTTCCCTTTCCCTGGCCAGGACTCCTCTCCATCCAGTGGGTGGCTTCTTTTTTGATACTCTGCAGCTATTAGCTTTCCAAGTGCATCAATTGTCTAGAGTAAAGGTCACCAAATGCAGCTGGGGTTAGTAACCTTTTAGTGTAGACTTGCTAGCAGACAATCTTTAGCAAGTGGAGTGTCACGAGTAAGGGACAATGACTGATATGGAATCCATGCAACTTTTTTAATGGGAGTTTGACAAACAGGCTCTTTGAAACTGAACAATACTCTTAGTTATCGTTTTGTTTCAGCTAAGGAGTGGTGCTGCCTACCTACAGAGGGAAGGGATTATCCGGCAATAATCTCTGAGGAATCTGGTCCTCTGCACCGAATTGGAGTGAAACTGGGGTAATTGAGTTGGCAGCTAAAGTCTTCTTGTTTACATAGAGGAGAGTGGAGGAGAGGGTTGGAGAGTTGGAGAGAAACGTTTCAACAGCATTTCACACCTCGCTGACATCGCAATAGGTTGGATGATACTGATGTGCACCCTTTGGTTTGTCAAGATGACTGCACAATCCATTCCTACTTCAGTGAGAGTTGACCAGTAAAAATGAAGGATGATGTCTTGGATTGGGAAGTAGGCCTGAAAGTATTGTATCAATAAGAGTGAGCAGCAACATGATAGCTACCAGTAAGTTAACCATACACACAGAGTTTGCAAAGATCACATGAGCTGCCTGAAACAATAAATTGCTCCTACCTATCCAATTTTCCGTGAAAACCTCAATTATTGGCTTTAGCCAAATAGCAATTAAACCTATAGTTATTCTCACCTATACAATTTGACCGACCAGGTTGTCGCTAAATTATTTCAGCCTCGATTTCTGCTTCTGAGTCGCAGAGCAGGAATCAAGAGATTTTGCCTCCCTTGAGGGAAAATAATTGCCCCGAACGGTCAGGGGACAGGGCAGCTGCTGGAGGGAATTGGAGCCACCACCCCAGATGCAGGACAGAGGTAAGCCACTAAGGAACGGGGGTGGGGGAGTGCTCCTTCAAAGACCTACCTCAGTTCTCTGGGAGAGGCAGTTTTGTTTCTCAATGCTTCAAGGGCTGCTTTTCTGAATAAGTCGTCAGCTTGGAATTTCAAGAGCCCTTATCCAGAAGCATTTAAATCTCCCCGAAAGAATTGTAACTCCCACACAATGAGTGAAGACCCACGCTCCAGCAAAAAATAGACTCAGCCTGAACTCAGCACTGAGTTCAAATGGGGGCGTTCCCACATTTGGAAACCATGACTTATGGAGAAAGTGAGGACTGCAGATGCTGGAGATCAGAGTCAAGAGTGCGGTGCTGGAAAAACACAGCAGGTCAGGCAGCATCCGAAGGGCAAGAGAATTGACACTTTGGGCATAAGCCAATGAAGGGCATATGTAACATCGATTCTCCTGCTCCTCAGATGCAACCTGACCTGCTGTGCTTTTCCAGCACCACAAATCATGATTTATCCCCATCTCCCCTTCCTCAGCAAAAACAGGATCTATCTAGAATTAGGACAGGAATTCTAGGTCTGGGATCACACTACTATTTGAAAGGTCCAAGAGTCTCCAGATCTTCATGAAAATCTAGGCCTGATTGCTGAGTTGACTGGTCTGGCATTTGTCTCCCACAACCAGGCCACCTATTTGTGTTAGCATTCTGATCAATTGATGTAGCATCTTTTAAGAATGCATTCTCTGCCATTCTCCAGGAATTGGCTTTCTCTGGTGGTCTACTCAAAAGGAATAGCCGTCTTCAGTTTTTCAGTTTCAGTATCAACTATATGAGGGACATGGGAAAGAGACCAAGTAGCTAATACCATTAATCGTCCACTGCCAGAAATACCTATTCAATGACAAAGACTAAAGGAAGGTTATCCTTCATTGCTACCAAACCAAATTACAAGGGGGGAGGTATTTGTCATTCAGCTATATTGCATCCTGTTTGGGATCTTGTCAATTGGTGGTGATGTCCATATCTCTGAGCCAGATCATCACACTCTGAATTCCAGACTTTTTTTCCTGAATTGAATCCAAATTTCACCTTCTACTACAGCAGGATTTGAACTCAGGTCCCTAGGTCATTAGTGGGATCTCTGGTTTAATGATCTAGTGATAGCACCACTAGGCCATTGCCTCGCCTTATACTGGAAGATGGAATTGAGAAATATCGTTTCAATCCAATGGATTAGCAGAGCAGGGCTAAAGGGTTGAATGGCCTCCTTCAGTTCAGAATGCTCTAATATTCCACATCAACTGTCTCTCTGGGAAGTCTTTTCAACATACTCTGCATAAAGTAATGACTGTGATTTCCTTTTGAACTAGGACCCGTGCTTCTATGATCAATTTATCTATTCCTAAAGCAGGAAAGTCCTGCAGTTGACCCCTCAACCGGCTTTCACAACAGCCTCTTCGGCCAATGAGAACTATTGGTGGTAGATATATACAGGTCGAGTGAGCCTTCGGGCGTGTGGCAGAGATTGAATGTGCCTAAAAGGGG
The DNA here is from genome assembly GCF_004010195.1 of Chiloscyllium plagiosum. Lineage (NCBI taxonomy): Eukaryota > Metazoa > Chordata > Chondrichthyes > Orectolobiformes > Hemiscylliidae > Chiloscyllium > Chiloscyllium plagiosum. Next base: position 8,147,213 of record NC_057734.1, on the reverse strand, counting down.
GCTTTATTCACATGTAGTACGTTATACAGTCATAGAGTCATACAGCACGGAAACAGACCCCTTGGTCCAACTCATCCATACTGACCAGAATCCCAAACTAAACTAGTCCCACCTGCCTGCACTTGGCCTATATCCCTCTGAAAATTTCTTATTCATGTACTCATCCAAATATCTTTGAATCATTGTAACTGCACACCCACATCCATCACTTCCTCTGGAGGTTCATTCCACACACAACCCACCCTCTATGTAAAAACATTGCCCCTCATGTCTTTTTTAAATCTTTCACCTCTCACCTTAAAAATATGAAGTCTTGACTTGTAATTAAAGGTTATAACTTTATGACTTCAGAAATACCCCACCCTAGGGAAAAGACACCTGCGATTCACCTTATCTGTATCCCTCATGATTTTGTAAACCTCTTAAGGTCACCCCCCAACCTCCAACGTTCCAGTGAAAAAAGGCCCAGCCTATCCAGCCTATTTTTATTGCCCAAACCCTCCATTCCCAGCAACATCCTGGTAAATCTTTTCTGAATTCTCTTCAGCTTCACAATATCCTTCCTATAACAGGATGACCAGACCGGACAGTGCTCAAGAACAGCCCGCACCAGCTGGGAGCACAGATTTTCACTCCATTCCAAACCCATGGACAGAGAGATAATCACAAACTAACAGTCTGCCATTTCCCAGATTCTGCTGTTCATCCAACCTGGAGTTCGTGGAATCACCTCCTTCAGCTATGTTCCTGAAAGAATCAGAACATTGATGTCTCCAATGTAAGTCTATTACACGGCCATCAAAAAGTCACAGTACTCTGTACTAATTCACAAAATTATTCCTAAGAGCCATCCCCCTCAGTACTGCAGTGAAAATGCAGGGGAAAGCAGACTGTTACACAGGAATCAGAGCAGGCCATTCAGCCCATCAAGCTTGCTCCACCATTCAATAAGATCTGATTGTAACCTCAAATCCTTATTTTCCCTGCTCTTGTTAACCTTTCACCCCATCACCTAATGAGAGTCTATCAACATCCACCTTAAAAATAGAAATGATACAGTACAGGAGGGAGGTATTTGGCCCATCTTATCCATGCTGACCCAAAGACACCCAGGTGCCTTTTCTAATCCTGAACACACCCCAAAGCCCTGCAGCTTATAACATTTAAGGTGTAGATCCACGTACTTCCTGAAAACATTTCGAGTCTCTGATTCCACTACCAACTCAGGCAGTGAATTCTACACACCCACCACTGCCTGAATAAAAAATAAAAGTTCAAGGACTCTGGTTCCAACTCCTTTTCAGGAAGAGAGTCCCATAGATTTATCTCTGGGAGACAGAAATTTGCCTAATCTCTATTTTAAATGGGTGACCCCTAATTTATAAACAGTGACCTCTATTCGACAATGAATGGTTTGGAAAATGACTGGATTAGAATGGTGCAGATTTATTAGACTCCACAATTTATTAATCCTCTGTGCAGGCCTGAGTCATGGGTTCAATGGTAATGGACATGGTCCCTTTATTTTCGAATTATCTCTGGAAATGTTTGTAAAATTTCTCTGGAACTTCCTCCCTAATGGCATTATGGGTCAACCCACAGCAGATGGACTGCAGCGGTTCAAGAAGGCAGCTCACCACCACCTTCTCAAGGGGAAACTCGGGATGGGTAATAAAAGCTGGGCCAACCAGTGACGCCCACAAGTGAAAAAATAATCTTTTGTGAAGAAATGTGCTGCTTTGCTTCCCATCTCCACTGGTGCTACTGCAGATTGACAATATAGGAGGAATCAGATAGGGGTGTGGAGAGTGACTTCATTCCTCTCTGGGTCAAGGGGACAGGTTGGATATTGGTATTTCCACATCTGGCCCTTGTTCAGAATCTGTTACACCAGATTCCCAGCAGAATAATGGAGAGAATCCAGTAGAATGACCAAGAGGATTCTGCTCTCCTCCCCACCTCCCCCCCACCCCCACCCCACAACGTGTGGAAACATCATTTCACATGCTGTGGGTCATGGATATACCAGTCACACAGAAGGCTCAACATTACGCAGCCCATCTGACAAAGTGACAGATCAGAAGAGACAGCTGCAGCAAAAATAAAAGAGCTCCACTCACAGGTACACACGTGGAGCAGTTAGTCTGTAAAAATTCCATCCAGGTAACAAGCTTCTGAGTGAGTCTTTTCATAATGTACCATTGTGACGCAGATATACCCTGTTGTCAAGGGCAACCACAAGGTTCTGTGAAGAAAAAGCCAGCTCCTGATGATTTAGAGTTCAAACATTCTTTTCTACTAACTCCAGCTTCCACAGGTGGTGAGACAGTGCCACAAGCAACTTCGACAAAGAATCTTCTAATCTTTGGCAACAGGCCAATAGGCAGGAGGAATCCAACGTGGATGAAAGAGCTTGGATACTAGCTGGTGACACTTCCAGTAACTGAACTGAGGGGTCTAAGAGAGTATCTGGTTGCTGTGTAATATTAACTTGTAAGCAAGTCCATAAGTGTTTACCTGTGTTTCGTGTTGTTGCTGTAAATTGAAAGATGATCAAAGTCAGAAGTCTCATGACAACAGGTTATAGTCCAACAGGTTTAATTAACATCACAAGCTTTTGGAGCGTTGCTCCTTTTTCATCTACAGTACCAGCAGCTTGTTTTTTTTTAAAATAAACCTGTTGGACTATAACCTGGTGTCCTGAGACTTCTGACTTTGTCCACAGCAGGCCAACACCAGCACCTCAGCATCATGGAAAGATGGTGCGTATTGTGTGTCCCCACTCAGAGGAATGTCAATCTGCTTCCTTTTCTTGGGGGTTGGGGGAGGGCGCATGTGGCAGGAAAATGTTTTCAGAGAAGTCCGACCAGACTTTCTTGCTGAACTGTCCTGATTGGGTGTCACAAAGCCTGCAGGCAGACTGAATGGACCAGCAAAATGCTGGGCAAGTCGGCACTACCGTGGATCTAGTCAATCCTGTGTGCCTGATCCGAACATGGGATTCACCAAAATGATGGTGAAGGGAGTAGGTTCCACCCTGGGATTGCACAGTGGGAGCTTTGAATTGTAAACCATGACCCCCCAGTAGCAAGAAAATGCTGTAGGTCATAGGAATACTCTTTGGGTTGTCTACTCTGCAGGACTATCTTGGAGATACCTAGATTTGAGAATTGATCCCCAGAAAAATGCAAGGACTAAAAACCCAGGTGGAACATGATGAATGAAGAGGGAATATGAGGCAGGACTCTTCAAGCTGATGTAACTTCCAGGGATGCACCAATAAAGAGTGGGCAATCATTATTTACATAGGCACCTGAAAGTAACAGCCAAAATTAGAGAAAAATCTGTTGAAGACATTTTTTGTGTAAATTTCTCTTTTGTCTTGGTAATTCTTTGTGAATGTGAAGGATGGAAGCAATCAAATCCAAGGGTTGCATTTTCTGGTTCAAGGTAATACCAATCTCATATTTTGAATGATTTTCAAGGAAGATACTTTACCTCAATGAAGGATTTGCAATGTGTTTTATTCAGGCTTAACAGTCTGGTCTTGTTGTAAGAAGTGCAAAGTCAAAACATACTGACTGGAACTTACTGAGGGTTTCAGGACAGGGCAGCTGATCAAAGGCCTAACCTAGTAATTGAAGAGCCTAACCTCATTGTGTTTCCAATATAGTCTTTAAAATATGGAAACAAGATACTGAGATGCTCCCAGAGCTTTCTCCAAAGCCAAGGTGGTTGCCATTCTGATCAGCTCCTGCCAAAAGCACCATACCCAACTCTTCATTTCCATTGTCTTTCTTCATTCCTCAGCCTGAACTGATAATAAGCAACTCAAGAGCTGTGTGTAATCTAGAGCTGAACCTCAACCCCGATCGTGTTCATCATCAAATCTGTCTCTTTCTTTGAATGCAATTTTACGACAATGGTCTGTATTGCAATCTCACCACCATAATCTCTCACCCACACCATTGCAACATTTGAGTTCTCCTCTGCTTCCCTTTTGCCAATATCCTTGTTCCATTTCTAGCTCCTCGAAGGCTATCTTTGTCTTCCCCCATCTTTGCCATACACACCAATGCACAGCTCCTCTTCTATGCTACTTACCCTCTCATAGGTGAATCCTTCCCTCCCCTCCACACCATTCAAGATGTGTCCAGTTTCAAAGATGCTCAAAAAGCTCAGCGTCAAGCAGGACAAAGTAGCTCACTTGTTCGACACCCCAAACACCACTTTCAACAATCCTTCCTCCCAACACCAACACACAGTAGCTACAGTGCACACCATTTACGAGATGTACTATCGCAACTCACCAGGACTCCTGCAACAGGATCGAACCACTTTCCACCCTGACCTTTTAAATAAAACCTTCATGGAGCATATGGATGTTGCTGACTAAGCCAGTATTTATGCCCATCTCTTGGAGAAGTGAGCTGGTCCTTACTCTATCCTTGCACCCTATCAAGATTCCTCGTAAATGCATCTATGCTGTTGGGCTCAACTATTCTTCATGGTAGTAAGTTCCACATTCTAATCGCATTCTAGGTCAAAGGTTTTCTCCCAATTCTTTATTGGGATTATTGTTGACCATCTTATATATGTGATTCCTAGTTTTGAACTCCCCACAAGTTCCAGATGAGTTCATCAAGTGTTTAGGTGGGTCTATGTCACACACTGCAGACATACTGTAAAAGGCTTTACTGCCTGTTGGGGTTGCAAGGGTTGAAACTGTACTTAGATCTTCAGACTCTGTCTTACTCTCTCTTGACACAAAGGGCAATGCCTCATTAACCAACAATAGGCACATTTTAGGCACAAAATGAATCATAATGTTGACACTTGTCTGCTCCCCTTTATAGGATAAACAAAGAAAAGTTACTGAGAGGTTTGCACTTGATCCAGGTGATTGTATAGACTGGCCTTAACAAAGCTTGTTTGTCAAACAAAAGAATAATTTGTGGTAATTTGTTGGCACTAACTGGGTTTGTGCAGAACAAATCTCTACACATATTTTGTACTCAATGTGTCATGTTTTTACAAACGAAAATATGTAAAATTTTGTTACAAAGGGGGAAAAAAGGTAATAATTTGATGTTACATTTCTGATTTTATTTTTCCGGATGTGAATTTCCTGAGCGGGAATGAATGAAATTAATTCCTATTCAAATTCTTGAAATCCAATTCTTGCGCTCATCTGAATTATCCTCAGGTCAGCATTAAAAGATTCCTCTTGTGATCCTCAGCTATGTCTTATGTGTTTTTATTGCTTCCATCAATTCTTTGTTTGCACACATTAAAGGAATTAAAAGGAAAGGCATGAGTGTTTCAGTCAAATAATGTAATTAATAACTGCTACCTTCCTGAGATCTAGACAGGAGCAACATTCACTCACTAAGTCATGGAAACATTAAGATCCAGGTCTCATTGTTGATCCGTGATAGATCAAAGCAAGGCAGCAGTTCCTCAAAGAACCAAGAAACAAATGAGACAAATTTCCCGAATTTCTCAGAAACCAACCCTGAGAGGGGGGAAAAACGTTAAAAAGAAACAGTAATGCTTGGAAATGAAAATGCTGGTCGTATTGAAGCATTGTTTTGAGGTACACAAAATAAATCAGACTAATAACCTGTTCACCAGTCCACCAACTTATCAACATGTTTTTGAAATTTGGCAAAACCCCCCTTGTGGTTCACGATGTTTCCCAAGTTTTGTATTGTCCGCAAATTTTGAAATTTTGCACCAAGTTCTTTATCATTAAGTTAGCAAGGGTCTTAATGCTGAAGCATTAAGGGGGTTCCACTGTAAACCTTCCTGCTGAGGTGGGGAGGTTTATGGTGTGAATGCAAGAATTAGGCCACAGGCAGCAGGTAGCATAATTAAAAGAGTTAAGGTAGAAAAGATCAGAAATGGAGGAGCACAGAGATCTCAGGGAGGTGTCAAACTGGAGGAACATCCAACAATAGTGAGCAATGAGACAATAATGAATTGTGGCACGAGATGAAATCACAGATAATACAAAGGACAAAGACGAAGAATCAAGAACTTTCATATTAATGTGTGCATTTATGTTGAGATAAGTTGTATTAATGTTATAGCTGATAAGATACCATGAGAAAATGATATTAGCAGTTCTGGTAATTCTGCTCAGCATGTTATCCATGCAGTTAGCATTTTATGAAGCTGATTATTGAACTATGCTATGATATTTTTAATCTGTTTTCTCTGTCAAAAATCAATTTTTCTTGTCCCACCTTTTCCTTTTCCATTCTTCTCCTTTGACAAGGCTGATCTTTTTCTAGTTTGTTTTGATTCTGTGGAAAGTCACTTTTCGCACAAAGCAGATCGTTTTTGACATCTTGACAGAGCTGTACATCAGTTCACTCCCAATCTTTACAGAGAGCACAGGTCATAATTCTTGAAGAGTTCAGTCTTGTATGCTGTTGCCTGCTCTCCATTGGGGAGAAAAGTGATAAAAGTATTTCCCTGACAAACAGAACTTTCATTAGTTGGTTCACACCTTGGTTGATGCAACAATATCACCGGTGTTGACTTGAAACATCACAGTCACGTCCAAAGTCATCCTGAAGAAAAATTACTGACTGGAAATGTTATCACTCCCTCTTTAGATTCTGCCGCAGCTGACCAATATTTCCAGCAGTTGCAGATTTTATTAGCAAGTCGAATGCTGCGATTCTCCTCCAAAGAGACAGGCAGCGACCCTGTGCTGGCTTCTATCTGAATGTTGCGTCTGCACAGGACATTGGTTAAACGACTTTTGGAATACTGCAACCAGTTCTGGTCTCCCTCCTTTCAGAAGGATGTTGCAAAGTTTGAAAGGGTTCAGAAAAGATTTACAAGGATGTTGCCTGGGTTGAAGGATTTGAGCTATAGAGAAAGGTTGAATAGGCTGGGGCTGTTTTCCCTGGAGCATCAGAGGCTGAGGGGTGACCTTATAGAGGTTTATAAAATCATGAGGAGCGTGGATAGGAAAAATAGACAGAACTCTTTTCCCTGCGTGGGGGAGTCCACAACTAGAGGGCATAGGTTTAGGGTGAGAGGGGAAAGATATAAAAGAGATCTAAGGGGCAACTTTTTCACACAGAGGGTGGTGTGTGTTTGGAATGTGCTGCCAGAGGAAGTGGTGGAGGCTGGTACAATTACAACATTTAAAATACATCTGGATGGGTATATGAATAGGAAGGGTTTTGCAGGATATGGGCCGGGTGCTGGCAAATAGCACTAGATTAATTTAGGATATCTAGTCAGCATGGATAAGTTGGACCAAAGGGTCTGTTTCCGTGCTGTACATCTCTATGACTCAAAGTCTCAAGGAAGCATACACAAAGATGGCAGATATTTCCGTTTCTCTTCCTAGGTCTAAGGACTTGGATCTTGGAAAAAAAAATCACTGAGAGGTACAAGCCATTGTTCCATCTCAGAATCGTTTTCCTCCAAATCAAATGTGAAATTAAAAAAAGGTACAATGCAATGCTCATGGCTAGCGTGGTTTGGCCACTCCAGCTATGAATGAATAAATGTCTCAGGAACATGCAGCACCGGGGTGGCTGCCAAAGGACCATTCTACTGGATCTCACAGTAAAAAAGATAAAGTCACCCATAGGACAGCTCTGTCGTTAGAGAGAGAGAGACGATTGGTGATGGTTTAATCTGAGGGTCACCACACCTCCGGCAAGGGGAGAGGTTGAGAAGAGTCCTTCATGGTAACCTCATCTGATTCAGAAATAGAATCAACACCATTCGAGTCACTCACTAACCATCTAGTAAAGGCAATGGCCTAATGATATAATCACTGGACTGTTTATCTAGAGACCCAGATAATGTTCTGGACATGGCAGATGGTGGAATTTAATTTTAAAAATCTGGGATTAAGAGTCTAGTGATGACTGTGAATCGATTGTCAGTACAACCCATTTAGTTCACTAAAGGACTTTAGGGATGGGTACTGCCATCTTAGCTGGTCTGGCCTATGTGTGACTCCAGCACAGCCATGTGGTTGACACTTAACTGCTCCCTGGGCAATAAGGGATGAGCAATAAATGCTAGACTGGCCACTGATGCCCTTGTCCTCTGAATGAATAGTCCAGTCAAACAAGCAATTCTCTGAAGATAAACAGTAAGCCTCCCTTTGAAAAGTCTGAATACGATCAGAACATACAAACCAAAACAGCCACATATTAAAGGCCAGGAGCACCAGATGAGCATCACTAAAGCAGCAGGCAGGCGGTAGGGATATTGGAGATTTTAATGAGACAGCATTTGTACATGATTGTTCCAATAAGAAGGTCTAATAAGGTCTCACTGCACACCGCGGTCCCCAAAATCTTTAAAATACTGTCGAATTGAGATCCTCACTAATTGGAGGAAAACTCCTTGTCAAAGTAAAAACAAAGTATGGCCAAAGATCTGAAAGAGAAACAGAAATGCTGAATAAACTCAGCAGGTCTGGTAGCATCTGAGGCTAGAGAAACAGAGTTATTGTTCTAGAACATGGGGCTCACAACTTTAACTCTGTTTTTCTCTCTCTGCAGTAGCTACCAGATCTGCTTAGTTTCTGCAGCACTTTCTGCTGTTATTCCTGGTCCAATTCCATGTGGGTGTGCTTAGGGAATACCATGGTCTAAGGAGAGCATGGGGTAACATGCAATACAGTACACTGATATAACATCGACAGCATACCCCATGTAGAGTGGCCACAATCTCTTCGGCAGCAGAATCCCTACAGGGTGGAAGCAGGCCATTCAGCCCATTGGGTTCACACTGACCCTCTGAACAGCATCCCACCCAGACCCATGCCATCCCTGTAACTATGCATTTGCCATGGCTAATCCAACTAACCTGCCCATCTTTGGAGGAAACTAGAGCACCTGGAAAAAGCCCACGCAGACACAGGGAGAACGTATACAGACAGTCACCTGAGAGTGGAATCAAACCCAGGTCCCTGCCACTGTGCCACTGGGCCACCCTTGCCCATCAGCTTAACAATGGCAACTTGAGAACAACAATAATTTCTGATGATAGTTAAAACTAAATAGGTAAACAGGTTAAAACTCTTACCTTGACTAACATCCTGAAGTGTCTGTCCAGATTGCATCTTAATGATTGTTAATGACTCCCTACAGTGGAACAATTCACAATTGTATTCAGCCGAAACTATATGCCATATTTCTACATGAATGCTGGTTAAAAGAAGCATTCAATTTTCCACAACTGAGGTGGAGCTGGAGTGACAATTTTTTGCTGCAATGCTGACTCTCAATGTATAGACCACACGACCCCCATTGATTCAATAAAAACATTGCCTTATACACAACTGGCATTTAATATGTTGTGGGCAAAATCATGTTGGCAGCAATTATGATATCGCAGTTGTTCAGGCAATTAATTAAAATGCAGCTTTCAAAACTGCTTGCTTTGAATAATGGAAGGTGAGTTGAGAAGGAATAATAATGAGGATATTATATTGTCACAGATGTGGATCTCCTGAATAATTAGGGAGCTGGTGTTTAAGAGCCAGCTTGAATGATAATGTAACCCAGGAGTTAATCGAGTATTTTTGGGATGGAGGGACAGGCAGTCTGATAAAATGAGCAGTGACAGGATTTAGAGGTCAGCTGAAAGTTACATTAACTTTGCAACTTACTTTCAGTGTTCAGGCTATGTAAAACCTTGCATTTATATAGCACCTTTTACCAAAGCAGTCCACCCAATAGCCAAATGGGTACTTTGCAATTGCAGTCACTGTCTGGTTCAGACTGTGCACTAGACCCTCCTGAAAGAGCTACACTGAGAGAATATTCAAGTATGGATTTACAAGCAATTCGACTGAAATTCACTGAATTAGTTGGTGATGGCTCTTTAAAGTTAGAAACTTTCAGGATATTTATTAATGTCGCACATTTAAGTCAATGAAGAAAAATTAGTTGAATTCAACATGAGGCGATAACACAAAGTGTAAATGAATATATGGGATTTGGTCTTGGTCCCTTTTTGATTGTGCATTAAGTAATAAGGAGAAAGTGAGGTCTACAGATGCTGGAGATCAGAGCTGGAAATGTGTTGCTGGAAAAGCGCAGCAGGTCAGGCAGCATCCAGGGAACAGGAGAATCGATGTTTCGGGCATAAGCCCTTCTTCAGGAAAGCCCATTATGTAATAAGGAAGAGCTAAGCCTTAATATTGCCTGCACTGGTAACTAATGATACCAGGTTACAGGACTGAGTACTCAGCGGTAATCACAGGGTTCCATTAATAGCTAATGATACCAGGTTGTGAGACTGAGTACTCAGCAGTAATCACAGGGTTCTCATAGAGTTAGATGTTGCTCAGAGGGGAGCACTCACATTTCTGTGTTGGAATTGTGTCTTAAGCCCAATGCCAGAGATTTGAACATCCAAATCCAGGCTGTCACTCCAGTCAGAGTTCCAGTTGCTGTCATTTGGAAGAGTTGTTAGACTGAGGCAGTCTACTCTTTCACATGGACATCATCTATCCTTTATTAATGTCACTTGTTGTTAGTCAGTGCATAAAGTGACAGCTTTATTCCCTGCATTACAACAGTGACTGCAATTGCAAAGTACCCGTTTGCCTATTGGGTGGACTGCTGTAGTGAAAACATAATGACTTCTAACAGATGACATGGGGGTGGACATATAGTTTTGACCAACAACTTGGTATTAGTCGACAGACTCTCTGAGAGGATGCAGGACATGGCACTGGGGTAACTTAAAGTCAAAATCCTGAAATCAGGGACTGGTCTTGAATTTCTGGCATCACATCCCAACAATTAGCTCAAACATAGGAATTTCAGGATCACGGACCAGGCACAGAAGTAAATGTGTGCAGTTTTAATCGAACGATTCAGAAATATTATAGACCTCTGCGGCAAGTTGGAATGGACTGGGCCTTCTGGCTCAGAGGTAGGGATACTACCACAGTAACACAAGAGCCTTTCCTTTGATCTTTATTGCTGAGTCTAGGACCTGTCTGATTGTCAGTGGTATGATTCCAAAACAGGAAACATAACAAGGTATTGCAAGATAGGAAAGCTTGCATTAACTAACTAGGGACAATGATGAAGATTTCTCTGGAGTTGTATTGAACACATCTGCTGCCTTCATATAGAACACAACTATCAGACTGGGTGGAACGCACTGTGACTCAAACATTAACTCATTCAGAAACAACCTTTCAGTTGAGGGGAACAAGGCAAACAATGTGCGCAAAATCCAGTACAACATTTCAAACATTCCCTCTCCTCTCTCCACAGACCTCCTCCAGGTTTTCACTCCCATTTCATCATCCTCGGTATTTTGCAAGTGTTCCTGAAGTGGAATGCGTTCAGTTCCATGGCCGCTAACTTGCTTGAATGCTAAAGAAACAGGGGATATGCAGATTGACTTTCCTTACATGAATAGGCAAAATTCTGCTTAACCAAGTGCATATTGATGTATTTATGAGGATTCCAGACACACACACGAGGGAGAAAGAAATAAAATGGTATGCTAAGACCATGAGATAAAAGAGAATTGAGGATAAACACTGACACTGTGCCATAAATTCTATCCAATTTTACAACAAGATAGAATAATGATTGATTATAATAGAAATTTTGAACATGTGTAGTGAATGCACAAATTTAGGAATACTACCTTGGAATACATGCAGAAGGAAATTTTGATCCTTGGATTGTTAACAATTGTCACCTCCTTCTCCTTGGAATTCTCAGAGTCAGGTTAGTTAATCTAGCCAACACCCTAGATTTGCATTCTCATTCAGATTCATTGCAGCTGACTACTGGTCTGGTTCCAAAAGGTTTCTCAACCCTCTTATTCGCCACAGCACACATACACACAACATTATGGGCTTAAATATTAAATGGTGAAGAAAAAAAATGTAAGCCCCAGTGGAAACATAGTGGAGGAAGATGTACATGTGAGACCCATTAATATGTAAGATGCCTTCTCAGACTGTGGATCATCTCTCCACACCATCGGTTTGGTCACACTGGCTAGCTATTGCAACATTGCAAGGTGTTACATGATCTGCTTGATATCTTGGACCGTTCCGTATCACCTGTCCTTCGTGGAGAAGTTTATGAAGAAAAACACCTTTGACCACAAGTCCATCAGGAAGTGGTCAGCACGTAGTGTCCTTGAGACCCTTCGGGAAAAGGAGAGGGAGGATCCTATCGAGCGGTTCCCTGGGCAGACTGTCAAAGCCATTTGGCAGAATGCCTCATCGCCAGAACTTTCCAACAAGCACCAAGACATGGCTTGGCTGGTGGTGAGAAGGGCTCTGCCTGTAAGATCCTTTATGCAGGCCCGGACTCTCTGCCGCACCACATGCTGCCCTCAAAGCGGCTGCGGGGGGGACGAGGCTGTCACACGCCTCCTTCTGGAATGTGCCTATGCAGAGGAAGTCTGGAGAGGAATGCAGTGGTGTTTGTCGAGGTTCGTCCCGAGCAGCGCCGTGACGCGGGACTCCGTGCTCTATGGTCTGTTCCCCGGGACGCACACCGAGACAAACATCAACTGTGCCTGGAGGATCATCAACTCGGTGAAGGACGCTCTCTGGGCGGTCCGAAACCTACTGATCTTCCGTCCGATGCAGTAAGGGGGCTCCGCTGACCCCCCAGCTAAATATGTGGATAGTAATCGTACAGACCTATATATATGAATGATTACTCTGTCTCTGTATGCCAAGAAATGGAATGTTTACATATGTATGGCATGACCAATTGTACAGATCATCAAAATATTTATGAATAAAGTATATTTTTGAAATAATAATTTAAAAAATGATCTGCCTATCATCTCAATACCATTTTGGTTCCCAAGTGGAGCTGAGTATTGTTAGTCTGACCACCCGAGAAGAGTTAACTGAAAGCAACTCGCCCAATATTCAGTTGCTCTGAGCCAAAGTTTTGTTTTCTATGCAACGGGCAGGAAGTGCAAGATATTGGGTGAACACATTTAAAATAAAGTTGCCCACAACTACCTGTTTTTCAAGGATTGACCATACATTATGAAGGAAGGAAATTGTGATACATTGTTATACCTCACAATGTCACCTCTTTCCAAGTGTCCAAGCTGAGGTTAAAGCAACAATAGTGCAAGCAGAAAATCAACAGGAGAATTCTCTGGGAGTTTTGACCCGGTCTCACTGACTCTTGTCATCGTACTGTTTATTTGCTCTGTGCTTTATTAATGGGAGCCTGTTTACTATGCAGGCTCACTGCGTTTGATTGGTAAGTCTAGGGATGGACTCAGAGTAAAGTAAATGAACTGCGGAAAGAGTTGGAAATCAGAGTGAAGCTTGGAGCAGGCATTTGAAAGTACTGTGAATAAAATCTGTTACATACATAGAAACTAGTGTTATCCAGCTCTGAGGTACATAAAAAATACAACTGAGTGGCAACAGGGCTGATGTCAAAAATATTAAACTTACCAAATCCAGCACCTTTCCTTTCTTTGCCAACAGATCCACCGATACTGTGGGATTGATGGATTCTGAGTTCAAGATCTATTCATAACAGGGATGGACAGTTCAGATGGACCAAGATCTGGAAGAACCATTTACATGGATCTTTGAGGCAGGCAGCAGTCATAATTTTCTGGGTAAGCCATTCTCTTCTTCTCAATGGCTTTGCTTTCTTTAAATATGAGTGTTATCTCAAACATATGTTTGCCTGTTAATTTGACACCCTGTTAACCTTTTCGACATTTTTATTTGGAGTTAAGGGACAGTGGCATAGAATAAGCATTGGAAGTTCTTTGCAGTTCTATGAAATAAAACGTCACCTCTTAAAGTTTACCATTACTCTTTTGTGTAATATTAGCTAGATTCTCAAAAATAGAATACTCCAACAAAAAAAAGACTTGGATTTGATTTTGCAGTCAAGAGTGAAGAGTCAATGCTTGCTGTCAATCCTGAAGCAAACTGCCCAGAAAGATCTCGGCCTTGCTGTGCTGTGCTTTGACATTTTCTCAATGTGAGTCAAATCAAAAGGATCTCAAGGTATCCAGCAGCAGTGATGTCAACAGCAGCCAATCTCATTGTAACACTCTCCCATACAACAAACCAGCAAGTTCAAAGAACTTTATTCTTCACTTTTAAAAAGAGAGACTTATACAGTTAATCATAGAATCCCTATAATTGGGAAGCAGGTTATTCAGCCCATCAAGTCTATACAGACCCTTCAGAGAGCATCACACCCATCTTACCCTCCCCCCCTCCCTGCATTTCCCATGGCTAACCCACCTAGCCTGCACATCCCTGGATACTAAGGGCAACCAAGCATGGCTAATTCGCCTAACCTGCACACCTTTGGAAGGACACTCATGCAGACATAGAGAGAACACACAAACTCCACACAGACAATCAGCCAGCCAAGGGTGGAATAGAACCCAGGTACCTCAAGCTATGAGGCAACAGTGCTAACCACTGAGCCACTGTGCCACTCTAACTGGTTAATCATAGGGCCCTGGCAAATGTGCTGAACAAAGAGACCTAGAGGTGCAGGTGCATAGTTCCTTGAGAATGGAGTCACAGGTAGGCAGGGAGGTGAAGAAGGCATTTGGCACACTTGCTTTATTGGTGAAAGCATTTAAAGTACTACATACAATTCTGGTCGCCCTGCCATAGAAAAGATGGTGTTAAACTTGATAGAGTGCAGAAAAGATTAGCAAGGATGCTGCCAGATTTGAAGGGTTTGAACTATAGGGAGAGGCTGAGTCGGCTGGGGCTATTTTCCCGGCAGGGGGCTGGTGGGTGACCTGATAGAGTTTTTAAAAATCATGATGGGTGTGGATAGAGTGAATAGACAAGGTCTTTTTCTGAGAGTGGGGGAGTCCAAAACTAGAGGACATAAGTTTAAGGTAAGGGGGGAAGATTTAAGAAGAACCTGAGGAATAACATTTTCATGCAGAGGGTGTTGTGTGCATGGAACGAGCTGCCAAAAGAAGTGGTGGGAACAATTATAACATTTAAAAGACATCTAGATGTGTATATGAATAGGAAGGGTTTAGAGGGATATGGACCCAATGCAGACAAATGGGATAAGGATGGATTGGGATGTCTGGTCAGCGCACATGAGTTGGACCAGAAGGGTCTGTCTCTGTTATTGGATAAGCCTTAAAATACAGGAACTTTATAATGGGTGTAATTATGCTGAGTCGTTCAGTTCTGCTGAGAGCTAAGATTGCAGGAAAACACAAAATGAGGACGAAACATTCAGGATTGGTCACGAGTGCACAGATAATTCCAAATAAGGCGCACTTTTGGCCCAGAGTCCTATACATAAATCAGCCCAGGAAATCTTTGATTTTTCTGCAGGACTCTGGTGAATAATCAGTGCAAGAGGTACCCTATGTCAGACACCTGCCAACTCTCGTGCGTAATAACGTTTGGGGTTGGTTAAAAAAGGCAGAGTAGTGAAAGATAGTGGTTGAGATATCTCTAGTACTTAAAGGGTGTGTTATTCGTTTAAGAACTTAATTAATTAAGTGTTGTAAGACCTCTAAATATTTTTGCTGTATCTTTGTCTATGTATATACTATTGTCTCACAAAGATAGGCAACGCCATGTTGTATGGCTCTATGATTTGCATTTGCACCACACCTTTTCACAATCATCAGATACCTCACAGCACGTTGCAGCTGATAAATTACTTTTGAACTGTAATCATTGTTGGTAAAGTAGGAAGTCCAGTAGCCATTGTGTGCTCAGCAAACCCTTATAAACAGTAATCTGACCATGACTAGATAGATAATCATAGAGCCATAGAGTCATACAGCATGGAAACAGACCCTTTGACCCAACTCGTCTATGCCAACCAAGTTTCCTAAACTGAGCTAATGCCATTTGCCTGCATTTGGCCCATATCCCTCTAAATCCTTCATTTCCATTAACCTGTCCAAATGTTGAAATTATACATACCTGTACCATTTCTTCTGGCAGTTCATTCCACACATGCACCACCCTCTGTGTGAAAGAGTTGCCCCTCATGTCCCTTTTAAATCTTTCCCCTCTCACCTTAAAACCTATGACTTCTGGTTTTGGACTCCTCCGGCCTGAGGAAAAGACCTTAACTATTCACCTTATCTGTGCCCCTCATGCTTTTATAATCCTCTATAAGATCACCTCTCATCCAGCTATGCTCCAGGGAAAGATGTCTCAGCCTATTCAGCCACTCCTTATAACTCAAACCTTCCAGTCTCAGCAACATCTTTGTAAATCTTTTGTGCACCCTTTCCAGCTTAATAACATCCTTCCTGAAGCAGGGTGACTAGAGCTGTACACAGTACTCCAAATGCAGCCTTACCAATGGCTTGTACAGCTGTAACAAGACATCCCAACTCCTGTACTCAATGCTCTGGCCAATGAAGACAAACACACTGAACGCCTTCTTCAGTACCCTGTCTACCTGTGACACCACTTTCAAAGAACTATGCATTTGCACCTCTTGGTCTCTCTGTTCAACACTTGCCAGGGCCCTACCATTAAATGGATAAGTCCTGCCCTTGTTTAACTTAGCAAAATGCAACACCTCACATTTATCTGCATTAAATTCCATCTGCCATTCCTTGATCCAATGGGTCAGTCGATCAAGATCTCATTGCCCTCTTAGATCATCTTCTTCCCTGTCCACAGATGTTGATGTTATCTGTAAACTTACTAATCAAATCTTCTACATTCATCCAAATCTTTATGTAAATGACAAACAGTGGACCCAGTATTGATCTCGGCGGCACACCGCTCATCACTGGCCTCCAGTCTGAACAACTCTCTAACAGCACCCTCTTTCTCCTACCATCAAGCCAGGTTTTCATCCTATTGGCTACCTCTCTCTGGAACCCTCTGCCTTTGTGATCGAGGGATAAATATTGATCAGGGGGCTGGGGTTGGCTCCCCTGCTCTTCCTCGATATAGTAACACAGAATTTTTTACATTCACCGGAGCAGGCAGATGTGGTCTCAGTTTAAAATCTCATCTGTTAGATGACTTTGTCAGTACTGCACTGGAGCTTCAGCCTTGATCTTTGTCCTCAAACCCTTTGAGTTTAAACATTTTGAACTATGAAGTACATGCTTAGGTCGAGGATAGAAGTCTGAAGAAATCATAAATTTAAAATGAACATGTGAAAGGTTTATAGAATTCTTGGATCATAATTGAGCAATCTGGTATTTTACTAATAAAAAAACAAGCTTTAACAGCCAATGAGGATGTTTAGTGGTAACTATGAGCTCATTATACTCTTAAAAACCTAGCTACACATAATTCGGCTATTTGTAATTTTCACACGCATTTTTACTGCTGGACTAAAAGCAAAAGATTTGAAGTTCTCATCAGTTCAGTGATTTATAACTTGTTGCAGAATTGGGGATGTTAACAGTGCATTCCCAGTAGACAGGGAAGAAGATTATCAAAGAGGAAAACGAGATCTTGATCGACTGGCCCATTGGATCAAGGATTGGCAGATGGAATTTAATGCAGATAAATATGAGGTGTTGCATTTTGCTAAGATAGGAGGACAGTATACAGTGACTGAAATGTCCGTATTCCTGCTCATGTGCAGACTGCTAAAGTTGCTGTCAGTGCAGTAACAATGGCGAATGTTTCACTGTCATTAACATTGTAAAATTCAGAGCCAGTAAGTCTTTTAAAAATGCTAGTTTCATTCAGCTGCAAACACAGATAACTTGATGACAGGCTATGAAAGTCAGAGTTCAGAAGAATGTCAGGGAGATGCCAGCAACATCATTATTTCACTAAATAATGGGAGAATTGTGTGAAAATATTGTGCAGCCACAGTGCTTCTTGTGCATCAGTATCACAAATTACCAACTACTCGAGGATAAAGGCTCATTATTTCTCATAATCCTCATCATTATGTGTTAGTTAGGGAGAAAGAAATAGCTGGAGAAAGAAGTGAGACTGTTGTCCACCCCACAGTGCCTTGGGCCCTTGATGATGAACATGTTTACATCGTCAATTAAAGGGGCAGAGTGGGTCATGATGTTAAAGGAAGCATCAATGATCCTGGAACACCACACCAAAGAAGGGAATAATAAAAGAATAATATATATGTTATGACATCAATTTGTTTTTATTTAATTAGATTATACATTGAATTATGCTGGTGGAGTCTTCTTATTTTGCAGATGCTGTTGTCTTGACTAACATTGAGGAACCCAATGCCATCCTTACTGATTTATTGAGAAATGGGCAACTGAAATCCCCTCCTTTTCTTCAAACTCCATATTCAAGCAGCAAAGTCACTTGAAGCCAGCTCTACAGTTGGGAAGAAAGGGACAGGAGTTGGCCATTCAGGCAGTTAGGGTTGGGACATAAGGAAGATTAAATAATGCTTCTCCTTTCATTTGAGCCAGGGGAAGCAAAGCCAAGGGCAGTGTGCCTTGGAAGGCAAGTAGCAAGGGAAAAAATGGTCATAGACATGCCAGTTTGGAAGGACAAATCATTTTTGTTTCCTTTTTGTTACATTGAGTGTGCCAATTGATTGTGTTGCCCCATACAGAGCACAGAATCACAGCATTGTGGCGGTACAGCGGGAGGCCATTCATTCCATCATACCTATGCTGGTTCTTCGCTGGGTATCATTTACCTCATGCCAATCTCCTGCTTTACTCCAATACCCTTGCTCACCAAACCAATACACTGAACAAATGGTTTATGCATTGATATCCCAGTTGGTTGCTGAACTCATTGGTTGTCAAAAACTTCAGAGTTGAAACATCAAACGTCAAATGCTCCTCTGGAAATCCGCAGCGTCACAGATGCCAGTCTTCAATTCATTCCTCGTGGTATCAAGAAAAAGCCGAATGCATTGGATACTGTGAAGACTGAGGCGCTGACAACGTTCTGGCAATATTACTAAAGACATATGTCCTGAAACTTATGACCCCAGTCCTGAAACTTATGACCCCTAGTCAAACTGTTTCACTATAGTTATAACACTGTCATCTACACAATAATGCGGAAATTTGTCCACATTCCTGTGCACACAAAGCAGGACAAATCCAACCCAAGCAATTACTGCCCCATCTACTCGCGATCATTAGCAAAAGGATGGAAGGTGTCATCATCAGAACTATTGAGCAGCATTTGTTCAACAATAACCCATGCACTATAGATCAGTTTGCGTTCTGCCAGGGCCACTTAACACATTCAGCATTCCTGAGCTTATTGCAGTCTCCAATCAAACAAAGACAAAAACCCAGAAGTGAGATATGAGTGACAGCCTTTGACATCAAAGCCGCATTCAACCAAGTGTGGCATCAAAGATCGCTAGAAAATCTGGAGTCAATGACAATGAGAGGTAAATTCACTGCTGCTTGGATTCATACCTAGTAACAAGGAAGGTGGTTGTAGTTGTTAGAGGTCAGTCACCTTAACTCCACGATATCTCTACGAGGGTTCCTCAGGGTAGTGTCCTACATCCAACCATCTTCAGCTACTTCATTAATGACCTACACGAGTAGACCAGGGGTTAGAAATCCTGCAGGAAGTAACTCATCTCCTGTCTCCTTAAAGCTTGTCCACCATCACTGCCCTTGGAGTGCGATAGAATATTCCCCACTTGCCTGGATGGATGCAGCTCCAACAACACTCAAGGAGATTGGCACCATTCAGCATAAAACAGCCAACTTGATTGGCCCTATATCTACAAACAGTCATGCCCTCCATCACTCTGTAGCAGCAATGTACTGTATAGCATTTACAAGATGCATTGCAGCAATTCACCAAAGTTCCATTGACAGCACCTTCCAAACCCATAACTACTTCCATCGAGAAGGACAAGGGCAGCAGATAAATGGGAACATCACCGTCTGCAAGTTCCCCTCCGAGTCACTCACCATCCTGATTTGGAAATATATCGCCATTCCTTCACCGTCGATGAGTTAAAATCCTGGAATTCCCTCTCCAATTGT
This sequence comes from Chiloscyllium plagiosum, assembly GCF_004010195.1. Classification (NCBI taxonomy): domain Eukaryota; kingdom Metazoa; phylum Chordata; class Chondrichthyes; order Orectolobiformes; family Hemiscylliidae; genus Chiloscyllium; species Chiloscyllium plagiosum. Next base: position 8,127,248 of record NC_057734.1, on the reverse strand, counting down.
GGGTCTACCACACCAAATGGTCTGCACCAATTCAAGAATACAACCCACCACCACCTATTCAATGCAACTGGGGATGGGCAGTAAATTCTGGTATGGCCAGTGGCACCCACCTCCAACAAATGAATAAAAACAAATAAGAGTGGTCACAGAAAGAAAGAAAATTGATTTGTCCACCCAAACCAGCCCATCTATGGTTTTTGTCTTCCTTGCTTGTCACTTGGTAATGCCACGCTTGCCTTGTTTTGCTTCCGCGTGGATCCTGCTCCAATGGAAATAGCATTATTATTTAACATTCACACATTTCTCTCCTTAGGAAGCTGTTCACTAATTCTCAATATCAAGCTATTGCTCAATCAGGTGTTTGCAATAAACTGATTCCTGAAACTTTAAAGCCCAAGTCGAAGTTCCTGTGCTTTGCGTCCAATTTCTTATGTTGCTTCCTCTTGTGGAAATGCTGAACCTCACAGGAGCACAGTTCCAATTGCTGTATCCTAACTAAGTGGCTATTCACACGCAGAGCAGCAGTATGTTTGACTGGAATATTTTCAGTAAAACATATTTTGTTTTTGCACACTCATTTATGTCCAAAGACTGAGTTGTCAACAGGATTCCCTGCATGACACTCAGGGTTTGGAATCCAGGCTGATTTTCCAACTCCCTAGCCCAGGAAAGGCAAATTACAGAATGTCAACTATCAGTTCAACTAGAGCAACAAGGTCACAAGAACTCCACAACCTTCAAATCACACTCAAGCTTCAGCCTACTCATCTATCAAGCCCACTAAGAATCTTGTATGTGTCGGTACAAAGTCGCCTGTTATTCTTCTATATTCCAAATATACTTGAAGGAAACTTGAATATGCTGGAAGTCTGAGGTGGAATATTAAGGGGCAGTGATGGCCGAGAGGTATTATCAAGGGATTTATTAATTCAGAGACTTCTGTAACATTTTTGCGGAATCTGGCTTCAAGTCCTGCCATGAAAGGTCGTCAAATTTCATAGAATCATGGAATTCCTGCAGTGTGGAGGCAGGCCATTTGACCCATTGAGTCCACACTGACCAAAAAGTGACCGACCCCTGTAACCTGCATTTCCCATGGCTAATCCACCTAGCCAGCACACCCCTGGACACTACAGGCAATTTCCCATGGCCTATCCACCGAACCCACACGTCTTCAGACTGTGAGAGGAACCCCACGCAGACACAGGGAGAATGCGCAAACTTCACACCCAGCTGAGGCTGGAATCGAACCCAGGTCCCTGACGCTGTGAGGCAGCAGTGCTAACCACTGAGTCACCTTGTTGCCTGTGTCCTTTAGATGGTAGCTTCACAAATCTCATTGCTGAAATGTTCCCAATGCTTGATGGTTGAATTAGCTTGCACTGATGAATGGTACCCCTGAAAGGGTATTAGAATTTGTAATTGTAGAGTGAGGCATGAATATACAACAGGACGGTACGCTTTCAATTGCAGGCCCTAAGCTCCTGAATTCCCCTCCTGGACTTCCTCACCTACTCTACCTCATTTCCCTCTTTTAGGGTGAGAGGGGAAATATGTAAAAGAGACCTAAGGGGCAACCTTTTCACACAGAGAGTGGTACGTGTATGGAATGAGCTGCCAGAATATGAATAGGAAGGGTGTGGAGGGATATGGGCCGAGTGCTGGCAGGTGGGACCAGATTGGGTTGGGATATCTGGTCGGCATGGACAGGTTGGACCGAAGGGTCTGTTTCCATGTTGCACATCTGTATGACTCTATAACTCTTATGCTTCTTAAAAGTTACTTCATGACCAAGTTTTTGGTCAATTGACTTAATATTCCCTTGTGTGGCATGGTGCCATATTTCATTTTGGAATTCTCCTGTAAGCACCTTGAGATGTTTTATGACTTTGGAGCTGCCACACAGATGTTGTTTCTGTAGTTCCACGTTGTTGAGGAGCCAGCATTGACACTTGCTCAATGGGCTGAATAGCAGTTCATTTACTGTAATGACTATAATTTTGCATTTGTTGTTGCCTTCCTGTAAGAGTTGTCAACATCAAAATGAGTTAGATTTTAGCTTATTTGACACAAATTGTGCCTATCTCCCTGATAACGTTCGCAGGAGCTGGCCTGCAGGAAGTATTAATGCGGTAAGTGGAACTCCTGAAGTGAAGGCTTATTGTTCAGCTAATGGAGAAGAAACTATCAAGTTGCCTCATTCTTTATCTGACTCTCTTTTGAAGGCTATTGTTGAATCTGTTCTATCACCCTTTGACATAGTGCATTCCAAATCCTGACCATTCACATTTTCTTCATGTCCCCTTTGCTTCTTCACCCGCCTTTACATCTGCACCCTCGCATTCTCGGATCTCCAGTTGCTGGAAATAATTTCTCCGTCCTTACTCTAATTAAGCCCTCCATGATTTTGAGCACCTGTATTGAATCTTCTCTTAGTCTTCTCTACTCTCATGGAATGCCCTGCCAGTAGCAGTGGTGGACTCTCCCTCTTTATGGGCATTTAAGCGGGCATTGGATAGGCATATGGAGGATAGTGGGCTAATGTAGGTTAGGTGGGCTTGAATCGGCGCAACATCGAGGACCAAAGAGCCTGTACTGCGCTGTATTCTTCTATGTTCTATGTTCTATGTTCTATGTTTCTTCAGTCTCTTCACACCTATGTCCTCCAGTGTTTCTTCATCTCACCATTATTTTTGCATTCTGAAAAGAGTAAGCATTCCTTCAAGACTTTCGTCAGATTGCGACAACAAAATGTGACAGCGCTCAGAGTTCAGGTACATCGTGTGAAAAAAAACCATATGGGCCCATAAGGGAGTTGAGTGTGAGGATTTAAATCCTGTATCTGAAATCTCAATGGAGGCTCTAAATTGATTAAAACAAATGTTAAAATTGAGGCTAAAATGCAAGTCACGTAAACTAAATGATGGATTAAAACATTGTATATAAGCATTCCACAATGCAATTTCAATCCCCAATCCCTTCCTTGGAGTTTATTTCATCAGGATCAAGCAAATTGCACCATCACTCAGTGGAAAACATTGAGATCTATACTTGCTGAAGCTAGTTCTGAACACAATGGGACACAGAATAAGGTTGGAATGTACAGCCTACATAGACAAGTTGGAGGCTGGAAGAACACAGCAGGCCAGGCAGCATCGGGAGGTGGAGAAGTTGACGTTTCGGGTGTAACTCTTCTTCAGCCTTCCGCTTGTCCACCTTGGATTCCAGCATCTGCAGTTTTGTTTTGTCTCTAACAGAAATAACAGCCAGCTGTGAAGCACCAGTATGCAGCTTTAACTGCAAAAAGAAGTTACCCCCAAAGACGAAGCCATCTCAATCGTGTGGAATCCTCCTATCCTGATGACCTGTTCAATCTGGTGCCAAATCAGGGGAATCTCCAAACGAGCAAAGTAAGCAGCCAATGGTATTGAATTATTGTGACAGAATACAGATCAGGAAATTATAACCAATGAAGCTGTTCCCTTCTAATTTTAAAGTTCATACAAATGAAATAAATGACTGGGACACACATATGGGATTAAGGTAACAATATCAAACGTCTTTATCTTTTTTTAAATAATTTGATTTTCTATAATAATGGAAGAACCCTTCAAAAAACATCAAATTGTGTTTTCACGCCCAGTGATGGTGCTTTGGAAGTAATGAGGTACAATATTTAGCTTCTATTTAACCCACCAGTGCTGAATCTTTATCTCAGAGATGCAAATCCAGATGAAGGATATTAGTGACCCAATAGGTTTTTGCAACAATGTCATTAGATTTGGCTTTAATCCTGGGGGTTATCTGTTAAATTGATTCTTACCCCCACCCCCACTGTCTGGGCAGATTTGAACCCACATCCCAGAGCATTAGGCTAGGAGTTCTAATTTATAAGGTCAGTGATAACATCACTTTACCATCAAGAAGTTGGCTGTGTCAGTTTTAATGCAATGGGGTAAGCACGAACTACTTTGAAAGTTCACTTACTGGGAGAAACGTGACTGAATTTCTGGCACTGGAGTCAATGGGGAGTCCCAAGCCCTTGTTCAAGAACAGCATTAATTTCATTTTGTTGGCACCCTGGAGGCTGTCAAAAAGGCTGAAAGACCCTTAACTGTTGGCGTGGTGGATTCAGAAAGAGGAAAATAAAATCTTTACAGTGAAACAGTGCTGGCTTCATTCATCAGTCATCGTGAAGAGTACAGCTAGTACAATGGCTGGAGCAGAAACACATCAGTGTGGCTTGCCTCTGACTTCTTTGACAGGCGTGCAGTACTGCCCAGGGAGCAAACTGCAAGGTTTCAAAGCTAATTTTCATTCAGACAGCCCAGTGATCGGAAACCAGAGAGTAGCAGGCAGTGTTGGGAGACCGTTTGGAGATCTTTATCAAACCATGCAGCCATTAATCATCCTGTGGCAGGTAATAGCTATTTAAAGAACATGACTTTATTTGCATCTTAATGTCAGCAGCCAAGAGCAGTGGGGAGTTAACTGAGGGATGGCGACCTGAGAGGCTGACTTCAGAAGTCAGGCAGTCCCCAGCTGTGTGTTTCAAATGGAAAACAGCAACTCTCACAAATAATTGTAACAGAAGTGAAGCTGAAAGCTGTGGTGAGACTGTGAAAGCCTCACAAGTTGCAGAGTTCCTGTTAATGAACTAAAGGAGAGTTACTGGACTCGAAACGTTAACTGTTTCACTCTCCACAGATGTCAAGTTCCTCCAGCACTTTCCAGTTCCCTGACAGCTCAGGCATTGTCCACAACTCAGTACCTTGTAGGTAGTCTGAATCCACCTGATCAGAGATGTTATCACACACCTGTGGAGCAGGTAGGATTTGAATCCAGGCCTCCCAGCCCGGGGATAGGGACATTACCACAAGAGCCCTCCTGAATACCATGTACAGTCGAAGGCTTGATTTGTCCTATCTGTATTTGCCAGTCTAGATTTAATTCATTTCCAATGCAAACCTCCACTTGCCTTCACTGCCACCCATTTATTTCAGAGATTCAGGAATCTTTCCCAACAGGAGCAGAGGCTGGGTGGAACCACAAGCTCTCCTCCAAGCTGAGAAATATCTAATTTGGACCCTTATGAGAGGGGGTAAAGTATCTAGAGCTTGCCAATGGGGTCCCCTCCAGGCTATTGATAAATTCCCACCAACAACTGGGCATCAGCAGTCCGAAGCCTTGCAAAGTGGAGGAGGAGCATCCAGGAAGGTGCCAAGCACCTCGAGACTTGCCTTCGGGAAAAGGTGGAAGCTGGGGGAAGACAGCATAAGGAGCGCGCGGCTACACCAACCCCTATTCACGACCAACTGCTGTGGAAGTCGTCTGTCCAGCCACTTAGGGACTCACCCTGAGAGTGAAAGATGGTGATGACAGGAGAAGACAGAGAGATGGCAGTGAAATGCCCTCGAGCAGTAAACAGGAGCTGCAACTGGTGGCGTAAGGTCAGTGTGGAGCTGGAAAAGCATGGCCAGTCAGGCAGCATCCGAGGAGCAGAAGAGTCGACATTTAGAGCATAAGCTCTTCATCAGGAATGTGACCTCCAGCATCTGCAGTCCTCACTTTCCCCCAGCTGATGGTGTGAAGCCCAGTTACACCCATCTAACCTGCTGCAGTTGGAGGAACATTGGGTAGATGACAATTTACCAAAGTGGCAAGGATTATTTCAATTATGTTTCACAGTTAGACATGGGCAGTTGTGCTAATTTCTCTCTACTGGTAGAATTAAAACCTGGGTTAACTGAATAGATGCATGGAAGTACGTTAATCATCTCCTTTAAAAAGAAATCACCTACTCTACCAAATCCTGCTTGGATTAACAGAAAACGCTTCAATACCAGAAAAATCTCCAATACCATCAGGTTAAAGGTAAGAAATCTCAAGAAGCAAGAAGGATTAACATGACACTATCTGCTGACAATCACAAAAATTAAACAAATTATTTTAAGTTCAAAGCATCAGAAAGAGAATCAGTGAGATGGGCTGAATGGCCCAGTCGTTGATGTTGCAATGCAAACAGAAATCATGGATCAATTGCTCACTTGCAGTGTATATTGGACTTGGTCAGCCTTAAAACAATTTGCTTCCTTTTACCAGACTGGTGTATTATCTATGGCCCAGGGTGACCACTTCTGCCTCTGAGTCAGAAAGTTGTTTGTTCATAGTCGCACTCTGCAGATTTGAGCACTACCACACTTAGCTCAGTACCAAAGGAAAGCTGCACCGTCAGAGAATCAGTACTGAGGCAGTGCTGCAATGTCAGAGGGTCAGCACTGAGAGAGTGCCGCAATGTCAGAGTGTCAGTACTGAGGGAGTGCTGCACTGTTGGAGGGTCAACACTGAAGGAGTGACAAACTGTCGGACGGTCAGTACTGAGGGAGTGCTGCACTGTCAGAGGGTCAGTACTGAGGGAGTGCTGCACTGTCGGAGGTCAGCACTGAGGGAGTGCTATACTGTTGGAGGGTCAGCACCGAGGGAGTGCTGCACTGTCAGAGGGTCAGTATTGAAGGAGTGCTGCATTGTCAGAGGGTCAGTATTGAAGGAGTGCTGCACTGTCAGAGGGTCAGTACTGAGGGAGTGCTGCACTGTCAGAGGGTCAGTACTGAGGGAGTTCCGCACTGTCGGAGAGTCAGTACTGAGAGAACACCAAACTGTCAGTGGGTCAGTACTGAGGGATTGTCGCACTGGGTCAATGCTGAAGGAGTGTGCACTGTTGGTCGGTCAGTACTGAGGGAGTGTTGCACTCAGTGGGTCAGTACTGAGGGAGTGCTGCCCTGTTGGAGAGTCGGTACTGAGGGACTGCTGCACTGTTGGAGGGTCAGTACTGAGGGAGTGCTGCCCTATCATAGGATCAGTACTGAGGGAGTGCTGCACTGTCGGAGAGTCAGTACTGAGGGAACGCCAAATTGTCTGTGGGTCATTATTGAGGGAGTGCTGCACTGTTGGAGGATCAGTACTGAGGGATTGTCGCACTGTCAGGGGGTCAGTGCTGAGGGTGTGTGCACTATTGGTCGGTCAGTACTGAGGGAGTGTTGCACTGTCAGGGGGTCAGTTTTAGATGGGGGGAAGGCATTCAAATGTCACGAGTATAAAATTAAGTAAAAAGAGGTAAAAGTCAATGAACAGTGAAGAGAAAGGCTGCCTTTGTGCCAACACATCCATCCTTTGTGCCTCTCAAGGTGAATGAATATACGTAAATATTAGTATTGTACGTGTAAGAGAGGTCTTTGGGTTTTGGGATAGAGTCAAAGTCCAATGTTTTGTTTATTTACTTGAAATGCAACTGTGCCAAGTGAACTGCTTATGTGACAATGCATATATACAAAGAGATTTTTATGAATAAATTATACTTTTGAAATAAAAAAAGATGTTGTATGGTGTACAATGATGCCTCAAATACATGTAAATAGTATCTTGCATTAGTAGGAAATGCCTTTGGGTTTGTTGCAACTGTAGAGAAAGTCAAACTCCAGGATTTGTTTGTTTTCCATATGTACAGAACTGAATTGCTTCAGCAACTGTATATGTACATAAAGATTTTTCTTGAATAAAATATATTTTTGCAATAAAAATAATGTTGTTCAGTGTGCAATGCTGAGAGGTGAGGGACAGTAATTATATGGTGGTGAGAATTTCGTTTTCTTTTCAATAATTTTATGTCTATCATTTTGTAATATTACCCAAACTATTCTTCAAATGTGAGTGAAACCAATAATTGGAAACAATTGCCTGAGCTTTGTTGACTCTGCTCTGATGTTGCTCTTGGTAACAATTAATGCGACTGGAATTTACAAGCTGTTTCTTCCCAGTGCTTGGTTATGCTTAAAAGCAATCATCTTCACATTGACCAGATGGCCTGACATTGTTTTAATTCACTCATGGGAAAGTGGACATCACACATTGGCCAGCATTTATTGCCCATCCCTAGCTGCCCTTGAAAAGCTAGTGGTGAGCTGCCATCTTGAACCACTGTAGGTCAACCCAAAATGCCCTTAGAGAGTTAATTCCAGAATGTTGAGCCAGCAACAGTGAAGGAACAACAATATGTTTCCAACTCAGGATGAGGCGATCTTGCATTGGTGGTGTCATCTTCTATCTGCTGCCCTTGTCCTTCGAGATGGAAGTGGGCATGAGGTTGGAAGGTGAACTTCTGGACTGCATTTTGTAGATCATACACACTACTGCTACTGAGCATCAGTGATGGAAGGAGTGGATGTTTGTGGACGTGGTGCCAACCAAGCGGGCTGTTCTGTCCTGGGTAGTGTCACGCTTCTTGAGATGAACTGAGCTTCTTTTTTATTTGTACTATTGCTTCTCCAGGTGGAGTTTGGCGCCAACTTAAGGAAATTATTGGAAAAGATTCTCAGGGACAAGATCTGTAAGCATTTAGAAGCAAATGGGCTTATTAGTGATAGACAGCAGGTTTTGTGCAGGGGAGGCTGTGTCTCTCTAATTTGATTGAGTTTTTTGAGGAGGTGACAAAGGTGATTGTTAAGGGAAAAGCAGTTGATGTTGTCTACATGGACTCCAGTAAAGCCTTTGACAAGGTCCCTCATGTACACAAGTTTAAGTCACATAGTTTTGGGGTGAGCTGGCAATATGGATACAGAATTGGCTTTGTCATAGGACATAGAGGGTAACGGTGGAGGGTGCTTTTCAGACTGGAGGGTTGTGACTCGCAGTGTTCCACAGGGATCAGTGCTGGGACCTCTGCTTTTTGTGGTCTACATAAATGATTTGGAGGAAAATATAGCTGGTCTAATTAGTAAGCTTGCAGATAATACAAAGATTGGTGGAGTTGCGGATAGTGAGGAGGATTGTCAGAGGATACAGCAGGGGTGTAGAGCAGTTGGAGGCATGGACAGAAGAATGACAGATGGAGTTTAATCCAGACAAACGTGAGGTGATGCATTTTGCAAAGTCAAATACAGGTGGAAATTATGCAGTGAATGGCAGAACCATAAGGAGTATTGATATGCAGGGTGATCTGGGTGTGCAGATCCACAGATCACTGAAGGTGACAGCGCAGGTAGATAAAGGAGTAAAAAAGGCCTATGGTATGCATGCCTTCATTGGAAGGGACATTGAGTTTAAGAATAGACAAGTTATGCTGCAGCTTTATCAAACTTTAGTTAGGCCAAACTTGGAATATTACATACACTTCTGGTCACCATACTACCAGAGGGATGTGGTTGCTTTGGAGAAGGTTATGAAAAGGTTTACCAGGATGTTGCCTGGTATGGGGGATTTTAGCGATGAGAAAAGGTTGGAAAGACTGGATTTGTTTTCACTGGAATGCCAGCGGTTGAGGGGTGACCCGATATAAGTTAATAAGATTGTGAACGGCATGGGTAGAGTGGAAAGTTTGAGAATTTCTTCCAGAGTGGAAAAGTCAATTACTCGGGGACACAGATTCAAGGTGCAAGGGGGGATGTTTAAAAGAGATGCGCTGGGTAAGTGTTTCACACACAGCATGGTGAGTGCCTGGAACGTGTTGCCAGAGGAGGTGGTGGTAGCAGACACAATAGCTGTATTTAAGAAGCACCTGGACGAATATATGAATAGGAAGGGAATCGAGGGATAGGGATCCTGTAAGGGAAGGTAGTTTAGTATGGAAGGGCAAAATGTGTCAGCGTAGGCTAGTAGGGCCGAAGGACCTGTTCCTGTGCTATAATGTTCTTTGTTCTTTGTTCCTTGTTCTAACCATCTATTTTGCACCTCAAGCCGAAATTGGCCCCAGACTGTGGCATTCCCAGGAATCATAAAGTTCTTTTTAATGAACTTTGATGTTCTGGTAGCGTGAGTTCTTGCAGGAATATGACCTTAAACAAGAGGCTTTTCAAAAGGCTTGAGACCTCCAGGAAGAGCATGTTAATGCAGACACTGAAAAGGTCATTTCATTTGGTTTGTGTGATTAATGTTACTGTGAGAACTGGAATTTGTCTGCACATTTATCATGTTATAAGCCGTGTTTTCAAACCTTTTCAACTTTTGGAAGTTAAGGGAGGGTAAAATTGGAGCGTCAACTTGGCAGTGGTTCCAATGGATATCCATTACAACAGCGTGCCAAAAAAACAGATTGTATATGTTCAGTGTGGAAGAGCAGATGGCTTTTGGGAAGGAATTCCATTGAGGGCAACTGGTGATATGAACACCTAAGGTGAAGGATTGTGTTGGGGATGAAAAGAATTGTGCAGGGGGTAACTTGCTTGTAGGGGTCTAATTTAGAGGAAAAATAACTTGTGCCACGCAAGCCTTGAGTTATTGACTGTTTATTCGTGAGCTCACGGGAAGAGACAATTCGACCTACTGGGCACAAGTCACTCCGACGAGATACAGAGAGTTGCATGATTATATAGCTTACAATCATTTAACAATTAGCAAACTGTTACTTGTAGCATAATGAGTAAATAGGCACTTCATCCAGTCACTAGTCTCAGTCATGTAGTGTCTGGACAGTGCTAGTTAGTAGCTGATAAGCAAGTGTTAGTATTACAATAGATTCTTGTAAAAGAAGAGCATTCCCATGCTGGGAAAGAACTCACAATCAGGTGTTAGTAAGGTCAACCACCTCACTGAGCCTGGGAACATACAAACTTAACAAGCAGACGCTAATATGAGATTTAAAATTAATTCCAGGCTTTGAATATATGTCAAGATGGCTGCTTTGGTTAACAATTCTTCCACAGATTGAAAAGCAAAGACTAGTGGAGAAGGTGTTCAAGAAGTTGTCTACCATGCCCCCCTTCATTGGTTAGAGTATAGAGTATGAAAATTGGCAAGTCATGTTGCAGCTGTATAGAACAATAGTTAGGCCACTTTTAGATATTGTGTACAATTTTGGTCACCACACTACAAGAAGAATGCGGAGGAATTGAAAAGGGTATGGAAACAGTCTATCAGGATGTTACCTGGTTTGGATAGTATTAGCTATGAAGAGAGATTGTACAAACGTTGTCAGTTACCAAGGACATAGGTTTAAGCTAAAAGACAGGGGGAGGTTTAAAGGGGTGTCAGAGCCAAAGTTTTACACAGAGGGTGGTAAGTGCCTGGAATGTGCTGCCAGAGGAGGTGGTAGGAGCAGATGCAATAGCAACATTGAAGAGACATCTTGACAGATACATGAATAGGCAGCAAATAGAGGGATACAGACTGCACAGAGGCAGAAGGCTTGTAGTTTAGAAAGGCGCCATGTGTTGGTGCAGGCTTGGTGGGCCGAAGGGCCTGTTCCTGTGCTATATTATTCCTTGTTCGTTATGAATAAGAGGCAGAATTGGAGGAGGGAAAGTTAAAGACTTTTACTAAAACCCCAGCTTCCTGCCACAGGAAGAGGAGTACAAACCACATTCTCCTTCGAATAATACATTATAATTTGGAACAATAAGGGTGTTTTTTGGTGATACACAGCATACTGTGAAAAACATGAAGGAATATTCTCTTAAATAACAGCAAGCAATGATTACAATATGGAATAACAGATTACTTTTCATTAAAAAGAAATCAATTATTCATAAGTTATAGCCATTGCGCCTCTAATATACTGTGAACCTGATATTAAACATGACAGGATTTTACATGCTCAGATTAATCATAAGTGGTAGAACAGCCATTATTATTTTTGCACCTTAATAGGGCAAGCACATTTTCAATTCTTTCATTGTGTTATAACATGCAGTAATCCATATTCTGTAACATTTGTGATTACGTTTGCTAATAATCTCCCCCAGGATATATTTGTCTGGAAGTGATTTATATCACAATAAAAGAATACAGGGTTTAATATGTTTTCTCTGCTCTTGTGATCTAGTCATTCACTGCAAATATTGATCATTGAATACAATGGTACCAAAGTAGATGAAGATATCAGGTGCTCATAATAAACGGTATTCATGTATATCTTTCTGGGTTGGTCTCTGGAGTAATATGTTGTTCTCTTGTTCATAATATTGTTTTCTTTCCATCAAAATCCTTACTTAATGAATAAAAGAAACCTACAAAATATAAAACAAGAGTTATTGACAATTCTTTAAATTCTCATAACACAATGAGCAATGCAATCTTAAAACTAGCTGTAGGAAATAAAGACTTGTTAAAAGTTCCAGGAAGAAAGATTTGGTGTTCAGCTATTCAACACCAACTTCACCACCAGTCACCTCTCTCTCATAAGAGGCTTGATCCAATATCAGTAAGGCAGCTTTATCTTTATGAACCATTAACAGCATCCACTGCCTTAAAATAACCTTTCCCTCCACCTCACATCTCCACTCTGGGCTGCCTGGCTTTGTTTTAAACTCATGAGTATGGTCATCATTGGCTGAGCCTGCATTTATTGCCCATCCCTAGTTGCCCTTGAGAAGGTGGTGAGCTGCCTTCTTGATCCACTGCAGTCTCTGTGCTGTAAGTTGACCTACAATGCCCTGAGTTGAGAGTGTGACGCTCGAAAAGCACAGCAGGTCACGCAGCATTCGAGAAGCAGGAGAGTCGATGTTTCAGGCATAAGCCCTTCATCAGGAATTCCGAAACATCGATTCTCCTGCGCCTCAGATGCTGCCTGACCTGCTGTGCTTTTCCAGCGCCACACTCTTGACTCTGATCTCCAGCATCTGTAGTCCTCACTTTCTCCTACAATGCCCTGAGGGAGGGAATTCTAGGATTTTGACCCAGCCACGGTGAAGGAAACATATATTTCTAAGTTAGGATGGTGAGTGGTTTGGAGGGGAACTTGCGGGTTGTGTTGTTCCCATGTGTCTGCTGCCCTTGCCCTTCTAGATGGAAGTGTCTGTGGGTTTGGAAGGTGCTTTCAAAGGATCATTGGTGAATTTCTGCAGTGCATCTTGTAGATAGTACACACTGCTGCTACTGAGCATCGGTGGTGGAGGAAATGGATGCTTGTGGACGTAGTGCAAATCAAGCAGATTGCTTTGTCCTGAGTGTTGAGTGTTGTTGGAGCTGCACTTATCCAGGCAAGTGGGGAGTATTCCATTGTACTCCTGACTAGTGCCTCGTAGATGGTGAACAAGCTTTAGGGAGTCAGGAGGTGAGTTACTTGCTGAGGATTCCTAGTTTCTGACCTGCTCTTGTAGTCATTGTTTTATTTGTCAAGTCCAGTTCAGTTCTGGTCAATGGTAACCCTTAGAATGGTGACAGTGGGGAATTCAGTGAAGGCAACACTATTGAATGCGAAGGGGTGGTGGTTAGATTGTTTCTTATTGGTGAGGGTCTTCACCTGGCATTTCTGTGGCATAAATGTTACTTGCCACTTTCCAGCTGAAGCCTGAATATTGTCCAGATCTTGTTGAATTTGAACATTAACTGCTTCAGTATCTAAGGAGTCATGAATGGTGCTGAACATTGTGCAATCATCGATGAACATTCCCACTCCCATTCCCATTATCGAACTCAGCACCGCCTTCCTAACCTGCAATCTTCTTCCTGACCTCTCCGCCCCCACCCCAGTCTGACCTATCACCCTCACCTTGACCTCTTTCCACCTATCACATTTCCGACGCCCCTCCCCCAAGTCCCTCCCCCCTACCTTTTATCTTAGCCTGCTGGACAAACCTTCCGCGCTTTTCCAGCAACACATTTTTGGCTCTGATCTCCAGCATCTGCAGACCTCACTTTCTCCTCAAAGATTCCCACTCCTGACCTTATGATGGATGGAAGGTCAATGATGAAGCGGCTGAAGATGATTAGGCCTAGGGCACCAACCTGACAAACTCCTGGAACTGTAATAATTGACTTCCAACAACCACAACCATCTTCCTTTGCACCAGGAATGACTCCAACCAATGGAGAGATTTCCCCCGATACCCATTAATTCCAGTTTTGCCAGAGATCCTCGATACCACACTTGATCGAATGCAACCTTGATGTTAAGAGTCTTGAATTCAGTCCTTTTGACCATATTTGAGCTAAGGCTTTAATGAGGTCAGAAGCTGAGTGACCCCGGTGAAAATCAAACTGGGCATTACTGAGCAGGTTACTGCTTAGCAAGTGCTGCATGATAACACTGCTGACGGCACTTCCCATCATTTTACCGATGATCAAGAGTAGACCAATGGGGTGGTAATTGGCTGAGCTGGACTTAGTCACAGAGTGATAGAGATGAAACAGATCCTTCGGTCCAACTTGTCCATGCCGACCAGATATCCCAACCCAATCTAGTCCCACCTGCCAGCACCCGGCCCATATCCCTCCAAACCCTTCCTATTCATATACCCATCCAAATGCCTCTTAAATGTTTCAATTGTACCAGCCTCCACCACTTCCTTTGGCAGGTTATTTCATACACGTACCACTCTCTGTGTGAAAAAGTTGCCCTGTAGGTCTCTTTTATATCATTCCCCTCTTACCCTAAACCTATGCCCTCTAGTTCTGGACTCCCTGACCCCAGGGAAAAGACTTTGTCTATTTACCCAATCCATGCCCCTCATAATTTTAGTGGGCGGCACGGTGGCACAGTGGTTAGCACTGCTGCCTCACAGCGCCAGAGACCCGGGTTCAATTCCCACCTCAGG